>NW_020526577.1:0-26411 GCF_003368295.1 Carassius auratus | reverse complement strand
TTTTAGTGTTTGTTATGGTTAATATCAGATGAAAGCCATCCTAGATCACAGCCCTTTGTCCACCATGCAACAATGGTGTCTTTACAACAACCAGTGATCTTAACATACGCTTTGCTTTCATTTTCATTTCTCTAATCTTGGAAAGGTTGCAATGAATTATCCCAAATATGCTGGTAAAAGACCAACAGTGTCCTCAAAAAAAAAAAGCCTGGAGCTTTTTTTTTTCTCCCACGAACCCTCTCTGACACGTGTAAATGGTGGGATCAGGTTGTGTCCTGCGGGAGGAAATGTTCAGAATTAATCATCTCTGTGGAGAGTTTCACAGCAGCCCTTCAGTCATTAAGATTAATGTTCCTGTGTATTTATTTTGTCTGTTATGAACAAACTTATCAGCATCTCAGCTAGCTGACATGTATGCAAATAGTGTTGGCACACGTGTTCTCCCTTGTCTCATTTCTTACTCCTGAGGCTACCACAAATGCCTTCTTTCAGTAGCAAAGCAATGGATTATGTAAAAAACATGCTTAGAAATAATTTGATGAATCAGTTGTGTGTTCACTTGGCCATTTTAAACAGTAAATTAAATATTCAAATAAACTATTATTTTGTTTGATCAGTGGCACAAAGGCAATAGCACTATAAGATATCAATGTTAAATAGTTAGATGAATTAATAATATAATATTCAGACTATATAATAAATGAACATATACATAACATAGTGATAGTTTGCTAATCATACGATAATCTGTTTATAGTCACCATGGAAGTATAGATAGATAGATAGATAGATAGATAGATTAAACTAAATATTATAGTTTTATACAGTTGAATTTGGGTGTTTTTTGTAAGTTGCCTTCTAAGAACTTTCAGAGGGTTCTTGAATGTTTCTGTAGACAGTCATTGGTCAAAACTGGGCAAGTCAGTCCTCTGCTTACCAACTTGAGTAGATTGTCTGTTTTTTTCCTCACCCGTTTAACTCAATCAGTGCCCTTCTCAAGGGTTATAACAAATGACCGCAGCAAAATTACAGTCATCCATCTCAGCAGCTTAGATCTGCATCCTGTTTTTTGTGCCCACCCCAGCACAGAGGACAAAGAGAGACAAAGGGGAGACAGGACATATCATGGAAAGATCAATGAAAAACAATCACTCGTATTTGTGCTACAGTACAATTATACAGTCCAGAACATAATTCTTGTATGTTGGTGGATCTAGTGGATTTTTTCCTCACTTTGGTACACTAACTTACTCCTTATATGTACCTGTTGTTGTATTGTGTCACCCCGAGGGGCAGGTGGACCTGCAGGTGGATTTTTTTGATGTAGAATTTCGTGATGCAGCCAGCCCTGATACAGCATCTGCTACTTTGTGGCACATTTGCAGTGAAATTCGAAGTAATTGCAGACCTCCCTTCCTACGTTTTAGAGAGCATTGTTTTATCACCATGAAAACTGTTAGATGTGATGGGAAGAGAGAGATTTCTATAGAAAGTGATGGCTGTCTTGTTCACATCATAATGTAGGTTGTCCGCCCTAATTATAAACTGCTATTGCTGTCAAAAGATAAGCTTTAAGAAACACTGTCTTTTGGCTTAACTGCTAGTGTTCCTCTCAACTTCTAACAAAAGCTTCCCCTAACGACTTATTTTCAATCCAGTCCCACTTGGTGATCTTAAGACTTGAAGTAATGTATGCCAGAACAACACCTGCAATAAAGAAAAGATTACAATTTACAAATCTACTTGTAATCTTATTATAATTGTCAGTCTCAAGTTTCTTCAATTACACAACCCTTTCACAAAGATTCTCTTTGTCTGTTGCAGACTGAGGTGATCAAAGGACCATCTGGGAGCGTGGGAATGACCTTCAGGCATGTCCCTGCCAGTGATGGTGACACGGTGCATGTAAGCATAGAGACTGTCACCCCAAACTCCCCAGCTGCCCTGGCGGACTTACAGAGAGGAGATCGCCTCATTGCTATTGGAGGTTAGACTTACATTTACTATTCAAGTGGAATGTTTGACTTTGGATAGTTGTGGATAGTTTATTTGATGGACAATTGATGTAAGTTTTTATAATAGATTTGCAAAGAATTAATCATTCTTTATGTCTATTTTCATAGGAGTCAAAGTGACGTCCTCTGTCCAAGTGCCGAAGCTGCTAAAACAAGCTGGAGAAAGAGTGATAGTTTTATATGAGAGGCCGGTCCGGCACCTGGTGCCTACTGTGGGCTTGGGGACGCTCCAAGAAACCCTAGGACCAATGGAGGAACCCAGTTATCTTCATCATCCTGGGGGCTACGAGGAGGACCCAGCCCCGATAACCACCATGGACATATCTGATCACAGAGACAATGACTCTGAGTTTGAGGAGCTAATCGTTGAGTCCAAATCAACTCCAGCTCCAGTCACTGTTGACACTAAGGAGGATTTCCTGCTCTCTGTAAACCAAAGTCCAAAAAAAACTGTGGCCAACTTGGCCAAGCCCCTTGGTTCCATCTCACCAATTCTCAACCGCAGACTGAACCTTCAGTCCCCACTCAAACCCCAGCCCAAAGAATCACCAAAGGCACCAACTCTCAAGGCTGCTGAACCTTCTGAACCACCACAGAGACCAATGGGTGCCCCTCCTCCACCACCTGCACGCCCTCCTGTCCCTCCCAGGCCCCATATTAAAAGTCACATCTGCATCTTCAGAAACCCAGAGCTTGTTTGAAGGTAATGAAACCTGTGGTGGAAAAAGTCCAGAGAAAACACAACCCACTGCTGGCAGTGGTGACAAAACAGTTAGAGAAAATCCCTGTGAAGTCACCAGAGCCAAAGCCTTGTGAGTAAGCACCCAGAGCTTGCAGAGGAAATCCCAAATATTTCCAGCCACAAACAAGCAAGATTCACCAAAGACAAGATATCGAGAGCTCCTCCAACACTAGAGGACAGTGTCGATGAGCAGGGTCTCTGGGAATCATCTGAATCATGTACCGCAGCAGAGCTGCTCGATGGAACAAAGCCTCTGTGATCTTTTGAGGTGGAAAGCCACTACAAATTCCTTAATGTAGCACTTTGGTGCAAGGACCCCTTCAAGCTGGTAGTCTCTTGTGCTTAGGGCACGTCAGCTTGCGCTTGGAACACATAGCACTGGAATGCTTAGCTACATCATCTGCTGAATATCAGAGCACCTTTCGTCTATGTGCTCCTGAACCAAGGGCCAGCGTCAGCCGTACTGCTTTGCGCAGCTTGAGCACTCACAAAGGTTTCAATGAGAAACTCTGTTACGGAGATGTTACCCTCAACTTCACTTACCTTGCAGATGGGGAGTCAGACCTTCCAGTGGATTGGTAGAACGTGAGCGGCATGGAAGTCTTCAGGAAGAGGACTTAAAAGACCGGGAAAAGGAACGGGAGCAGGTACTCATGGCAACCCGGGATGAACCAAGCTACAGCGGCATGCAGTTTGGAGATATGCGGCCACAATTTTTCAAGACACTCAGTTCCAGAATCCCACTTATTGCGATTATTGCAAGAAGAAGGTGTGGACCAAGGCTGCCTCACAGTGCATGACCTGTTCTTATGTCTGTCACAAGAAGTGTCAGGAGAAGTGTCTAACAGAGTTTCCTAAATGCGTAGCTGCCTCAGTCCGACGTGGAGCAGATCCTGAGGCCAAGTCTACCATCAATCGGGCAACTACTGGCCTTACACGTCACATTATCAATACTAGCTCTCGACTACTCAATCTGAGGCAGGTGCCCAAAGCCAGACTTGCAGAACAGGTTGCAGAAATAGGATCAGGACCGGTGGAGCCTTCTCCGAAACAGACACCTAACACATCTGACAATGAGAGCAGTGACACAGAGACCTATACTGGGGCCAGTCCTTCCAAGCAGCCACCTGGTAGTAGTGGCTCCAAACTGGTGCCGCAAGGAAGGTGGGCTGGATGACAGCGTCTTCATTGCCGTCAAGAGATTGGTCGAGATCTTTACCGTGGCCTCCCAACAGATGAGCGTTCACATAAACTGGAGTTGATGTTGGACAAGTTGCAGCAGGAGATTGACCAGGAGCTGGAGCATAACAACACTTTGAGTGTGGAAGAGAGAGAAACGATTGATTCCCGGCACAAGGCCCTCATCTCAGCAGCTCTGGCCAAGTCCGGTGAACGACTCCAAGCGTTGACTCTGCTCATGATTCACTACCGTGCTGGCATCGAAGACCTAGAGTCTGTTGATAGCACCTCACCATCTGAACAGCATGGCTTTCCAAAGACCAAAACAGAGGGTCTGGAAGAGTCGCTGATGGGCACAGAAGTGTACGACAGTGACATATGCAGTCCTGTTGGTGTTCAGATGCTGGATGAGATTACAGATGAGCAGATCTGTGTAGAGGCATTACAGTAAAGATGACAAAAGGCATCAGGGGCTTGGGATTCAAGAACAAATACTTTTTCTCAAGTATGACTTGAGGTTTGCAAAAGTATTCCTAAAGATGTACTGTCAATTGAGGAATTTTGTGAGAGTGTCAGTAGTTTACCAATTTTTTTATTTTAATTTTTTTTTCATAAATATCCCCCCCCCCATCTTTAGTCATTGATTACTGTTTTAGAGGACAGAACCATCAGTCTGTAGATTTTTGTTAGTATTACATCAAATACACAGAATGTGAGTTCCCATGACATGATCAATCCAAGTTTTAACTGCCTTACCTGAAAGGTGCAGTTAATTTTTTTTTTTTTTACATAAGCTTAAGTAGGGAGAGGTGTGAGTTTGAAGCAAGATGAGCTTGAATACATGTTTTTATTGTTATTTTGTTCATTGGTAGAGACTGAATTATATACATGTATGCTCTTAGTTATGCTCATGGTTGGAAATATACCTTGTCCATTGTGTTTTAAGCGTCAAGCCCCTCACTACAAAATGTTGGATTATATCCTGAATAACAGTCCATAGAACATGATGCCATTCCTAACCAACATTTTTTTCTCTGATAAGCACCTTTTGTTCCTAATTGTTTTTAATTTTAAAGCATAATTTCTTCAATGTTTATGTTTTGTTATTTTTTTAAATGTTTAATGTTGAACTGAGAGGGAATCATCATAGGACAAATAATCTTGAGGTTATTATTCTACTGGGGACCATTCTTTGTCTAATTTAAATTTGTCACAAAGCCAATGTGACTTTATTTTTGTTTAGTTTTTTTGAGGGAAGTATATTTATATTGCATATGTGTGTTTCATAATATATGTTTCCAATAATTGCCATTACATAATCTCACAATTAATTTGTTTTGAGCCTTTATGAGTTCTAATATGCTGGCGATTTTTCTCAAACCAGTTTGGATACTTTTTTATCCTCCATCAGTTGGTCCGGGTGAATGGTTATATATGTTTGAATATTTCAGCCTGTTAGTTTTTGGTTTGATTTATGTATTGGAATGTGTAATTTTGATTATCATGCAAGCAAACTTTCTGTATGTCTAACATCTGTGTGCGTTCGCATGCATTGTTGTCATTGAGAGTTGATTTTACATGTTTACTAATGAATTTATCTCCTTGATGACTAACTTTAAATTCATTATTCCGTTCACCTCTCAAACACATCTCTCAACCTGTAAAACTACATCATTAAAAACTCTTTTGTCAATGCATATAGTATTCCTTAATTCCCAAAGCTAATGTTTAAGTTCATGAACAGTCTGTAACCTGTCTGCTCATTCTGGCCTCTGTCTGTATATTGCTGTTTAGTTTTCATTTACTTCATTTACTTTAAATGGACTTGGAATTGATCAATGAAAGACTTTTTTTTTTTTTTGCTGTTACTACATGTGTTTTACACATGAACAACTGTAACTGGCTACATGCATTACTGGATCAGTTTTCCTGAATTAAAGCTTTTTAGTAAAAACAAATGACTAGGCCTTTAGGTGGCGAGGACAAAACTCTTAATCCAGACATGGTCAACTTTGGTCTTGGAGAGCCATAGTCCTAAAGAGTTTTGCTCCAAGTCTGATTAAAAACTGACCTGCCTGTAGCTTTCTAGTAATCCTTAGACCCTGATTAGCTTGATCAGGTGTGTTTGATTAGAGTTAGCGAAACTCTGCAGGACTGTGTCTCTCCAGGGCAGAAGTCCTAGTTTTGTCCTAGTCCAACCAATCTGTGTTAACAGTCATGCTGTCCTTGTTAACATTTCTGCTGCTATATCATCTATTCATTGGGCCTGGGACATCAGTTTGGTCCACCTTACCCTGGCTCAATGAGTATGTATCACCATAGAGGACCTTTGTGGGCCCCTCTGGTCACAAGGCCTTGGACAGTATACACTATTCAGCTGCTGTAGAATTGGTCTGTTTTTGCTTGTGCATTTTTTGCATAAGTTGTTGAAGGAAGGAATAACATTAAATGGTAAGGTGTTTTTTTTCTCTCTTGGCTTCTTGTCTAGTTGCTGCTGCTGTAATCCCATGCTTCTCAATACAACACCACCATCATATGCTCTCAAAATATTTCTCCAATTATTAAAAAAAAATAATAAGTATGAAACATCACATCCTCTTTGGCAAACTGCGGTTAAGCTTTTCTGAGAAAGCTCTTGTTCTTATTGGAAGCTGTGTCATGTTTTAAAGCGCTATTGTAAAAAGCCTAGTAATGTAGGTGACTTTAAACCATGTTCTTTCTCCCTGAACTTCTGTAGTGTTCAACATGTGGGTTCATCCTTTCTTTTTTGCTGTTGTTGTTATTGCTTAATGTAAATATGATTTTGTTCTTTGTGGGTTTTATTTATGGTGGAGGGCATCTTCCGACAAAGTGCACAGCTTTTAAACTTGCTGCAAGACCTTTACGCACTGACATATCATATTTGCTTATGCACTTGAGATAAATAAAATTTTAGAAATGAAAAAAAGTTCCTCTGTAATTTTTGCACCTTAACATATACACTAATACTGCAATAGCATTCATTTTTAGCCAATCTGTGTTTTCGCTACATTTGATAACCGAGAAGCCAGTTGCGATGGTATGAAAACAATGAGAAGAGAATGCCGTGTTTTGCACAAAATACTTCAAAAGATGTGAGTGCAAAACTCAAGTACATCCATCTAGCCTGTGTTTAATGGAAAACATGGTAAAGTATATTTAGTAGGCAAAACTGTATGGACAGTCACTTCTGAAAACCCTGCGAGCTGATATCAGGATTATTATAAACTAAACGTTCATAATGTTAGCCATTGATAAGACATTGGGAGCAGGTGGCATTTAGTGGTTTTTGATGAACCCATTAACAAGATTGCCACACTGCAGAATCAATAACAGGAAATAACACATCTTAAACCTTGGTACAACTGAGTAAAGCAAAGAACATTTTTAAATCAATAGAACATTTTAAAGTTTTGTATTTTCATTGGATAATGCAGACTTGAATTGTCATTCTACCAGGTTCTCTTTTCATTCCAGTATTGTATCAAATAAAATTATTTGTCAATCATGTAAAGTCTGTTTTGTGTGCAAAATGATTAAGATCACTTGGGAAAAACAAGCATCATGTCTTTTTAAACATTTATTTTCTGCTGTGGTCACACACACACACATACATTATCGTCAGAGCTCTAACGCTGATGTAAAACCTAACCACCAGACTAAACACTGGATATAAAACCAGCAGCTCAACCTCCTAGTTGATATAGTGTAAACACAAACAAGATATACCAGTCTGAAGGCACACACTGACGTTGGCACATACACAAATTTCAGAAAAAAAAAAACAATTTGAAAATAAATGACATAATACTCTTCTTAACCCTTACTGGGTAAACAGGTTAAAAATGACATTGCGGTTAAAGGACACTGCTGCAACTCAAACATTGGCAGCACATTTACCAATCTGATTAAACCTGCGTAGACACCTTGTTGTGTTTGCGTTTAAAAATCTGATCTTGTTTTAGATCATAGTGGAATCGACCTGTGTAGCGTCAATGGCAAACTTTGTCTGCTGACTCACTTGCATTTGTTCTGTCCAGAACTGCAGTTGTAATGATAGCAGATTGGGATCAGCGCACATCATCACATCTAATACAAACATCCTCCGGTTGTGCAGATGCTTAAAGGAACACTCCAATTTTTTTGAAAATAGGCTTATTTTCCAACTCCCCTAGAGTTAAACAGTTGAGTTTTACCATTTTCTAATCCATTCAGCGGATCTCTGGGTCTGGTGGTAGCACTTTTATCTTAGCTTAGCATAGATAATTGTATCTGATTAGAGTCATTAGACCATTAGCATCTTGCTCAAAAATGACCAAAGCGCTTTTATAGTTGTCCTATTTAATACTTGACACTTCTGTAGTTACATCATTTACTAAGACCGACGGAAAATGAAAAGTTGCGATTTTCTAGGCTGATATGGATAGGAACTATAATCTCGCTGCGTAATAATCAAGGAACTTTGCTGCCATACCATGGGTGCAGCAGGCACATTGATATTACGCAGTGCCTGAAAATAGTCCCCAGCTAGTTTGGGACTATTTTCAGGCACTGAATAATATTCTTGCGCCTGTCGTACCCATGGTATGTCAGCAAAGTTCCTTGATGCTATCGAGATGCTAATGGTCTAATCAGATTCAATGATCTATGCTAAGCTAAGCTAAAAGTGCTACCACCAGACCCGGAGATCGGCTGAATGGATTCGAATGGATTCGAAAACTGTAAAAACTCAACTGTTTAACTCTAGGAGGGATGGAAGGATTACCTCCAAAACCAACTAGTTCAACCCATAAGAAAAAGCCTGATATTATCTAATTGATAAACAAAAGATGGGAATTAGACATGTTTTTAATATTAGATTAAGCTGTCAATTAGCATATGACGAATAGGGTCCATGAAACAATAAGACTTTCTGAATTAAAGTACACTAAAAAGTGTTTGCAGCAGGTTGTCTGATTTTAAGGCATAGAATGTGTATTAATTTAATAATAAATAATAAATAAAAAAGACCATTGACCCTGCACAGACACCTGTATTGACTAAGCTCATTGCCTCAGACAAATAAATAAACTCAATAAATATTTATATTCTTCATAAAACCCCAGTATATTTTATATATATGGCTTTAAGGAGCTTAATGTAAGGCCATGTTTAATTTAACAGCCAATTCAGTTCTTAAAAAGATTAATAACACAAAAGGAAAATCAAATATGGGAAAGAAAAGTATTGAGGCATTCTTTACAAATGAACAGAATAGCATTCCAGCACATTCAAAAGACTTACTAAAATATATAAATATATATATATATATATATACTATATACAATTTAAAAGCAAAATATAATTCTAAAGTACCTAAAGTATCTGGATGCATACAGCAATAATTTACTTTTAACTAAACTGAAACAATTCAAAATGTAGCTGTGGCTCATCTTTGATAATACAGTACATAATTTTTAGCAACATCACGCAAGTCACACAAACAGAACGTGACAGGAGGACTTGTTGACATTCTGCTTGATTACCTGATGCTGTCAGACCTTTTGCTTTTTCAAAAAGCAAAAAAAAAAAACCGACATATTTTGAAAAGCTTGGGACCTACACTCCAATGCAAGGTAACATTAAAATCTACTCTCAAAAGCCTTAATTAAAACAACAGCAATGGAATCAATGTACCAGATTTAAAGAAATCGATCCCAAATGTAAAAATTAAAGTTTTAATTTGCCTAAAATGTTCTTCAGCTGTTCAGCAGTTTGAACTGATTATGATACCAATAGCAACATTTTAAGGCCCATTTCAAGGTGTGATATAATCCATTTAACTGATTCCACCTTCACTGACGTTTACGCCTATGCAAAGACTTCAACAGGACTGATACATATATGAAGACCATATTTTCCTACCACCACAGACAAACAATAAATATCCAATACATATCTGTCCGTTACGTCACACTGAATGAATCTTTTCAACTACCCTGTCTGACTTTTGAAAGAGAAAATATGAATAGTGTCATGCTGAATAAAATTGTAGTTAAGGGTTTATCTTTTATCCTCTCTCAAATCCTACATTTTAAATCACACACAAGTGTTATCCATATTGATAAGGCTGTTGGTTAGATATTTCACCTCTCCCACATTGAAAACAAATGGCAACAAGAACAACTTTGGTTTGCTTCAGAAGAACATGACCATCACGACCACAGGACAGTGCGGGACAGATAAGGGACATTCTCACAAGTTAGCATTGTGGTTTTCCTCTTTCATACAACAAAATAGATACTCTGGGTGACATACATGGCCGAGGGCTTGGATGAGGCCTATTCAGGGCTCTCTGGATCAAAATCTTCACCCATTTGGTAGCTGGAGCCCTGGGTGGAGTAGGAACGGGTCTTCATTGAACAGTTAGAGTCCATCAAAATGGCCTGAGAAAGACAGAGATAAGAAACCATCATTGGTGAACAGGACACCTCACAGTTTATGCTGTTACATTTATCTATCACATACAAACCACATCAAAGCAAAAATACTGTGTGTTTACATAGACAAAGCATATATGTATTTACACAAGAATTAAGTATGCAGAGAACAACCTCAGTAGACTTGTAGTTATGAGGGACCAAAAGTGACAGATAAAAATAACACAAAGGAATACATTTTTTAACTAAAATAAGGAGTAAAGTGTTGAAAAAGAGGGATAAATTTGCATAACCTCACTGTCTTCATCAGCAATATGAATTCACACCCGATATGATCATATGTGACATCATCAACTGTGGGAGGAGCTGATCTCTTTGGCCATACATCACTGATAGTCAGAGATGGTGGATTTATTGCACTGTGATTGAATGAGGCTTTGATAGAGAGTGTATAAACACAGAGGCATACAGATCTGGCTTGTGGGCATGTGCACATTAGTGTAGTGCTCCTCTTGAGAAAGAAAGACCATGATGCTTGGCTTTGATCACGCAGCATTTGAGGGCAAACGCACAAGTCTGTTCAGATCAACATCACTCTTTGATCTTAGCTTGAGGGCATCCTGCGCAGTTTTTATTTGTATCTATTATGTAACATTAATTCCTATTGCGGTCATATTCTATCATGTCAGTGACTTGAAGTTAGAGATGAAATCAAAAGGAAAGCTTGTGTGAATGGCAGGTGAAGAGTGAACATATGGTTACCGGTACTACTGGAATAATAACAATGAATCAGGATATGTCCATATTTTTGGCATCAAAGTGGAAAAATCACAAATACAAACTGTCCATGTTGAAGGCAACATGAAATCAAAATGGACACTTGTTTACTGGTCTTTTTGTAAATTCTTTGTCCCTACAATTCTTCTCATTAAATATCCTGTTTTATGTGGAAATTGTCACATCTTGGGAGTAAAACGGATTTCAAATGAGAATTGTAAATATATGCTAAAGAGCTGTAAAACAGCTGTAATATTTGTGTTAGAAAGTGAGTAGATTGGAATGAATTTAATGGATGTTGAATTGATGGATGACATATTGTGGGGTCTGACCATCTTTTCCTCGTTGGCAGGAGGATTTCGCAGAAGGAAACAGAGAGGAGCAAACAGGATGTCTATTACACCAATGATGGTCATGAGCCAGGGAAAGCCGATGCTCCGTGCAATCGCCCCGCCTGCTGATGGACCTACACAACACACACACGAGTCTTTAATGCTGTTAACAATACTTTCCTCTAAAAACTTTTAAAGTAGAAATTCAAATTAATTCATGAAAATGAATATCAGATTTGGAAACATTACCTATTGCAAAGCCCATGCAGAAGGCAACATCAGCAATGGCATAGACACTACCGTACACAGACACATGCCTCAGATCTACCAGGTAACCCATGATAGGCATCATAGAGGAGTCCACCATACCTGCAGACCACAAAATATGGACTATTTCATAAAGTGTAATGCCATTATAATCATAAAAATGTAGCTTGTTTACTTTCATTCTATTTTTTTTTTTAATTATACACATTTTAAAAGAGTACCATCTCTACAGTAAGTAATTAAACATTAAGTAATTTACATTACAGTAAGTAAGTTACACTGAATTGAACCTATTTTATGTCTGTTAAAAATTAAATATTTTGAACTGAACCGAATCAACACTGAACTGATCGGAGCTGATTCATGAGTTCTGCACATCAGTTATTTGTCAAATGTATCACATTCTTGTTATAGGAATCATGTCCAAAATTATACCCTGCAAGAGCGGGAAAATTCAGACCACATGCTTGATAAGATAACATATGATTTATGATACCCTGAGCAAAGACAATATCTAATCGGTCAAGAAAACCTTTGAGGTGTGGCCAAAAGGCCAGTTTAAATACTCAGGACACCATCAAATTTGGCTTTTAGCGTTTGCTTATCAGCTGCTGCTTTTAATCATCACTGTTAGCTGTTCTTTGAGCGTTAGCTGTTCACCTGCACGCCTGCTGCTACTTAGCCACGATGAGAAGAAACACCACCTAGTCTTGTCAAACTTTACTTCTGTTCTTTTACTTTAGTTTCTTTTCTTTTCCGTTGAGAGTTTCGTGTTCTGAGTTAAGTATTGTAACGCTGTGTCTCCGAGTCTGACTTCGAGTGTCCATTTAACTTCAGCCAGCCCACACAACTCTACGTCTTCAGCCAACGCCCAAATACGGGCTTCCCAAGACGTCACTTCAGCGACTACTGAACTTCCAGCCAATCAGCAACCTTGGTAAACCCCCTTTCCAACGGCAACGAATAGAACCCCCTTTACACCGGCAACGCAAATAACCTCTAGACTCTGCTCTGTACTGTGTATCTAATATAATTTTAAACTCATTGTGGAACTCAATGCGAGGGTTAATTAAGTGATTGATGGCTGTTCATGTCTATGCAATTTCACGTATTGCTGTAAACTTGGGATTCCATATTTCCATTCTCTTAAACTCATCCATTCCTAACCTTCAATCTTCCTGCAACTTGTGTGAATGTGTGAGTGCATGTGCTTATTGTTAGATTAGTTTATATGTCTTAAGATTTATCTAATAAAGCCTTATTCATATTGAAAAGAGAAGTATCTTGTGTTTTCTGCCGATGTCTTAAACTACCGATCTTGTTACGGTGCTAAATAAGTGTTTTCACTGTAGTTTGCATATTAATATGCAGTGCAGATTTGATGTTAAATGGCTCATTCAATTAATCGCTGGCCGACTCAGTGATCAGCCATAAAACAGTGATTCTGTTCAAATTCCCTTTAAAATCTTAAATGATTCCCTTTGAGCTAAATTGACCTGTTTCCCTTACATAAATATACGTAAAATTACATATAAGTATACTTGACTTATATACTTGTGCTCCTAGAATCTGTGTTTTCATTATTATAAGGTAGAGGGCGCTAGTACACATCTTCTGTACAGAATTTACAAAAAAACACAAGTGAAGAAGAAAAAGAAACAACAGATACTAACACATAATATAACATGATCATCTGACATGAAACAACATTAAAATTGTAATGTTATGGAATAAAATGTCCAGCTTTTTGTTCAAAATGTTATTTCTTTATTTCTTTTTTTATTTTTTTATTAACTTACCCACATTAAAGTGTTTTAAAAAAGAATGCATAAAGCTAGAATAAAATATTTTTGTTTACAAGCAGATACCCTGTTATTTCTTTTGATGTTTTGTATTTTCAGATATTCATGTAACAAAATATATACAAATTCAAACCTAAATAGGGACATACTAGTATACTTAAATTATGATATAAAGTTCACCTAATGAAAACATATGAGTACACTTGCAGTATAAAACTACTAAACTAGTAGTTTACTGAGACTATACTTCAAAGTGTACAAAGTATTTAATTAGTAAACTATCAGTATACCTATTAGTTCACTTTTAGTATACTTGCAGTACAAACTACAAACATAGAGGTAAACTAGTTGTGCACTCAAAGTTTGCTGTTATACTTAAAGTATACTTAAAAGTATACTTTTATATACTAGAAAGTGGGTCAATTTAGTCCCAAGGAGTATTGAAGCAGTACACTTACAAGTATACTCCTAAAACACTGATATTTGATTACGTGCTACATAAAGTATTTAAAAATATACTTGAACTTTACTTAAGTATACTTAATAAAATAAACTTGAAGTATACTACTTTTTGGTAAGGGCTACTACAATCTCTTCTGTATGAATTGCAATATAAATACAGGTGATCTGATTTGACATTAACATAGTACAATAGAATTTTAAGAAATTCTGATATAGATAGAGTAAGGAGCAAAGCTCACTCACCTATGGCAAATCCAACTCCAAAGTTTGGCACAATGAGTCCGTATATGTCTTTTGCAAGAGGCACCTGTAGAATAATTAGAAGAGCTCAATACTGGAAGCTGACACATATTTTTTTTAACTAACTGAGAACTGAGTACGTGAAAACATCAAATACAGTCAACATTCTGTAGAACAGAACACTTTTCATAACCTTTTTAACCCTGATGATTTTTCCATAATCAAAATTCCAAATGTGTACTTGACTCTCATCTGAACTTGTTTTCCAGTCTAATCTGATAAGCATAAGAGAACAGACTGTCTTCCTGCTTAGTGGGATATGTCCAGGGGAAAGAGAGCCAGAGCTCTCACTTCAAAATAAACTTTCTTTCCAGCCCTCAACCACACCAGTGGGCAATAAAACATAAGCTGCTGAAATATTCACAGGTGTGGTGTGTTCTCTGAGAGAAGTTAATTGTCTAAAAGAACTTACACAGAGAATGCTGATTCCAACCAGAAGCATCCCTATAAGTGAGCACAGCCATCTATACAGCGAGAGAGAGAGAGAGAGAGAGAGAGAGAGAGAGAGATGAAGCCAACAAATTTCTGCTGTTCTGAACCAGAGGTTGACTGGGGACTAAGACATTTAGTAACAAACCTTGGGTCACAAAGCTCACAACAACAGCACCAGTCCTAATAGAGATGCATAAATTTCATTAAATGTCACAGTGCACATCTACAGGCCCTGCTGTGTTTTTCCACTGACAATTCAAATGTTTTGCCAGACATGCCTGTCTTTTCTTAGAAACCAAGGCTCGACATTAATGCTTGTGGATTTTGAGAAGGGGCAACTGAAAAAGAATTTTCCATTTTTCGGACAAGTTACCTGATTAAAATGTCAATAACCAACAATGACTAGGGCAGCACTAAAGCTTTGCCATAACAAGAATAAAATAATCTTTAAAATATTTTAAAGTGGTGTTTTTTTAACAACATTCTATCTATCTATCTATCTATCTATCTATCTATCTATCTATCTATCTATCTATCTATCTATCTATCTATCTATCTATCTATCTAATTACATGTACAAATTTTAATGAAAACAAACAAAACTCTGTAAGAAATAATTATGGCCAATAATATTCTCCCAGTGGCCATTGGCAGGTGTGACAGATTTAATTTTGGACCCTGCAGACATAACATATTCTGATAAAGGGAATTATGTCTATGCCATTTTATAAGAGTGTATAGCTCAATGTAAGTAGTAAGTGTATAGTATAAATAAACAAATAAACAGCACGCTGAGACTGAAAAATACAATTACAAAACCCGGCGACAGAAACTCATTTAGTACTCTTTCAAAACAGAGGAAACTGATAGCAAAGCGGAGGAAGATAAGGCAAGAGAAGTAGGGAAAAAAAACACATTAATTTCCCTCTCCTACCTTCCCATTTTGTGAGCCAAAACGGCAAAGATGTTGGTCCCTATTAGATATGAGATGCTGGCTGGCAGGAACGCAACCCCTAAAAGGAGAAAGGAGAGAGAGGGGAGAGCTCAGATAAGAAGACACATTATCAGTTTGATCTCAAAGCTGCTGTTTGTCTCACAGATGCGGTTATGAAGCTGCTTCTCTCATTTTCCCGCTCCTTCTCTTTCATTAGCTCTCTTGCTTTCCTTTGCCTGCCAATAACACCTCAATATCCTGCCAGACCAAAGACACTCCCTTTCCTATCCTCACTCTCCCCGTTTCTCTGCTTTCCTTTCTTTCTCTTTCTCTTTATTATCTGTCAAAGCTTTGTAAACAGCAGGAAAACTGTGGAGAAACCCAGAAGACACTAACTGTTTAAATTGTATTTTACAGTCTGAAGGGTGAAGTACACTGTATGGGGAACAAGAACACTAGTGCTTTTAGTGCTTTTTTTTTTACACAATTCTAAAATGATGTGGAAATAATTATTAAACTATTCTAAAACGATTATTATTATTATTATTATTATTATTATTATTATTATTATTAGCAAATTGTGTGAATCTGTGGACAGTGAATGTGTTATTTGCTTCCCTCACAAAAAAAAGAATAATAATAAAAAAAAAAATAAAAAAAAAAAATATATATATATATATATATACATATAAATTAAGAACATTATGACAAAAGAAATGGTCTTAAAATTTAATTCCCATTATTATAAATAAGCAAATCAACCCATTCAGGCCCAATCTTGTTATAGTAATTAGTATAAATTAAGTTTAGTAATTAAATTTAGTAATTACATCACAAAAAAAGTAAAATTGAAACAAAAAATATTATTATTAAAAATAAATAATATATTATTATTTCAAATATATTTTTTAATAGAATTTTTTTCTTCTTTCACATTTTTTTCCTTTTAATTGCTGTAAAATACGATCTGGACATTTATTATTGATATTCACTGTTATTAATGTAACATTAATATACTAATAATAAACATAAACCTAATTTATGCTTTATTTGCTATTTCTTTCACTTTGTCCATATTTCATTGTAAATGATGACCTATGTTCCATCTTGCCCACGGTAAAAATTTCTCTGGAACAACGGTAATTGAAGAAATGTGTAAGTGTTCACATTAACAAGAAGCACATTCTCCAACCTAGCTGCCATTTCCTGGGACACATTGTCTCCATCATCCAGATGGGCAGAGCTGGCTCCAGCATAGCAATGGCCATGTTAGCAAAACAAATGGAACCTGAAAAAGAAAACGAGGAGGGTAAGTGGATTCATCTTCTGAAAAATTATCTCTTTCTGTCTTTCTTCCCCCCTCCCTCAGAGCCCATTCTTTTCCTTTGTCAGATATAATAAACAGCATTATCTTGCCCCCACACTCAGGCCACTGTAATTGGAGAGGAGGGGAGGAAGAGACAAACACAGATGTGATTCTTGACCACTTCACCCTCTCTCTCTCTCTCTCTTTCTCACATATACACACACTTGACACTTTCTTATCCTTCTCTGTCACAGAAAGAACACTTAAATGTGTCACACCCCCGAAAGCATGTAGAATTGGTTAAACCATTGGTTTCTTTTTTCACATGTATTCAAAGACATACAGATCTGAATCCATTCTTATAAAAAAGATAGTAAGGTTTGCACAGTAGAACAGTAGGAATAAACTGTTTATTTGTCTGGTCTGACCTGCTGCGATGAGGATGTATGGATCCTTCATGAGGGTAATAATTGATGTTCCTTTTTGGCTCTGGGAAAAAAATGTAAACATCAGTTCATTAAAATAAAGTAAACAATTCAGCCTGAACATTAACGCTGCAGTGGAAAAACAACAGCAATGAGGCCCTTGACAGTCCAAAACGTGTCATACTGGATACATGGTGTTGTGCCACAGTAAACAAATCCTGGATACCACAGTTATCCATTTTGTCCTATGGGGAAAATCTAAAGGAATGTTCAGCAGATTTTTGCTATATTTGACGTAGGGGTGCGCGATATATTTTTGGAACGAGAATGATTAAAATGTCTCCACAATCAGCTTTTGAAGACATAATGTAGGGGCAGTTTTACACTCATGGGACACTGCACTTATTCGCAGTACATTATCTGCATGTGCTTTCAAGCCTTGCCGGTCAAACATTTAATTTGTGTGCTGTTCTGACATGCGCTTTTTCTCAGCGTTTTCAATCTCTGAAGAATGTGGGTAACCAAACAGTTGCTGGTTCCCATTGACATCGATAGTTGGGAAAAAAACGAATGAAAGTCACTGGGGACCAGCAACTGTTTGGTTAGCCACATTTGTGAAAATAACCTTTATGTTCAACAGAAGAAAGAAACTCATACAGGTTTAAAACAACTTGAGAGTGAGTAAATGATGACATATTTTTCATTTTTGGGTCAACACATCCTATAATATTATTAAAATAATAAAACAAAGAGAAAAATGACTCACTGCTCTTGACTGAAGAACTTTAATACAGTTGCTTTAATAAGAATCTGTGTATAATGTATTTTTATATTTTGTTCATTCAATTTCTTGAATGCTCTTAAATACACCTACGTTACCTGAAATATAAAGCACAATATTTTTTTTTTATTTTTTATTTTTTACATATATATGGGATAAAATAAGACATTTATTTATTTACATATTCGATGTGGGATTTGATCACATTCGATTAACAATCCTGGCCTCACTCAAGTCAGTTGGGTTTTTCTAAATGGATGTACATTAGGGCATATAATTTTATTTGAAAACAATCTTGGCCTAGTCAATATGAAGTTAGTGACACACTACAGTTTTAAAATATGAAATTCTAGTTATGATATTTCTTGTGTGTTGGAAGAAATACCCATAGTGATGCTATCTTTCAGATGATTTTTTTATTTTATTTTTTTTGGAGGAGTTACCATACAAAGACTGCCAATTACCCCTCTCATTAACTCAGCACTTCTTTACTCCACCTCACTGCACATACTTCTCTGTGGACATGTCATCCCACTCAAAACACCCCATCACATTCAGTTGTACTGCCCTAACCAGGTTAATTAATTCTGTGAATACTCACAGCCCCCAAACAATTAGTTGTGACTCACTGCTATTCTTTCCCATTATCCTGTTGGATATTGACACTCAAGGGGGCTTCTAAATGAAAGAGCTACTGTATCTGAGCCTAGTTATAACCTGATGTCCAAGCATTATTGATCTGGTAGATTACTGATTTGAGATGACAGGTCCACCACCTTCTGGTCTTAACTGTGGTATGATGACAAAAGAAACTGACCTTTTAATCGATGCCACTCAGATCTGTTGAAAATATAATCTTTATGTCACATACTTGATCATGTAAGAGCTTTACTTAGTCAGGGTTTTTTTTTTGCGGTCTTAAATTGTTAAGATCACTTGTCTTAAATACTCTTTCAGATCACTAACTGACAATATGCAAAAATAAAAGGTTCCAAAAGTTTTTTTTTGTTGTTGTTGTTTTTTTTTTTGCAGTTGTGCAACAGAAGAACAATTTTTGGTTTCCCAAATAACCTTTTCTTAGTGTGAGAAGAACAATCAATTTCAAATCTGATTTTTATTACAATAAAAAGGTTCCATGGATGTTAAAAGCTTTTCCATAAATTCCAATAAAGAACTTTTATTTTTAAGAGCATAGCAATATTTCCCATTAGATTTCTTTTTAAGTTTATTTATTTGCTGGAAAACATAACCCACTCTTAGTGCTTCATTCCACTTGAAAGATGACAAAACCCTACAGATCGCCTAAACACAAGTAGCCACATAAACACACACACTGTCTCTAGGGGCACTTGGGGTCTCCGTAATAACTGATACCATCAACCCCATTGATCAAAGTCAGACATGCTTTGATTGGATCGGCCACTCCACTGTACATTTCCTATTACTGTGACACAAACCAAAGCATTATTCCAAATACACTGTCCATCTACACACATTGCTATCAACATTCACTACAATCTACACATGTACTGTAATCCATATAACATATTTTCAATCCCATTTTGTTTAAAAGTACCCAGTGCAAGAGACCCAAACTCATTTTGCAAATCATTCTAGTCCTGTTACTGATAAGACTAGACCAATCATAGTACGAAAGACAGGTCATCCCCAAAGCTTCTTCTCCCAGTCTCTGCCCACAAGAGGAATACTTAATAAAGATGCAATATCATGTTGAGCTTGTTGAAGCCAATTAAGGTACAATTACAAAATTGCACAAATGAGCCCAAATCATGATTAATAGGCTGTGCAAATCTATTGATAGATCATAGTAAGCTTCTTGCTCAGGATTTTAGCCAAAACAATTTACATTTTAAGTCCCAAATACCATTGTAAATAACAGTGTAGCTATAAAACACCTACACATGCTTCCACAAAGCCTTTCAAACGCAGGGCTTGACCTTTAAGGGAAGCGTTTACCTAATGCTATACAGTACATCCCTTTTTGATCAGTTAGATCAAATTAAATCAGGAAAGAAGGGACTGTACTCACCTCTGGATCAACTTTAGAAGGCTGAAGCACAAATAGCTGCAGAGCTGTTCATGAAAATGAGAAAAAAACAAACGCATCAGATATAAAGCCAACATTTTTCAGCATAAGAAATTCAGTTATAATGACTTTCTGTCACCAGCATTCAGTTCCACATTTCTATCACAATAACATGATGCTTTAGTACTTAATCTATCATTCTCATTGTTTCGATTGGAAAAATGTTGGCAAGCTTAAAGAAGAGAGAATGATGTACTCACCTCCATCAAGCACCGCCAGCACTGCCAGGATAAGGAAAGGAGCCGTCTTACCAACAAACTCATACATGACACTTCCAAACGGAGGGCCAACTGCACAACACACACACACACACAGTATACTGCATAATACGCAAAGACTTGATGCAAGTACTGCACACCAAACTATCTTTACTTTGAAAACTCTTGACGTCGCCAATATACTTCGTATTTACACAGGCCACAAATTCAATACTAATTGCTCTGCAGAACAGTTTACATTCCCAAGGTTACCAAACCACAGTAAAACAATAAAGTGTTCTGCAACAAACCCATTTCAAGTCTGAAACTATCCAGATGATTATAGTTTTATAGGGTTAATTGATTAACAAGTACAGTATTTACACACTTTAATGACGACAGCAAAACAAAATGTAATCACTTAGGACAAAATATCTATTATCCAGTGGATCAACATTTTTAATGCCTTGCCATTATGAATAAAATAATGGACTATCAGGGATTAAACATCCTGCAACAGTGGTTAAAGCATGACATCATTAACAGGAAGCACCAAGTTCAGGCCCCACTCAGGGCATTTCTTCTGACCACTGATCTTGGGCTTTAAACATGCCACTTAAAGTTACCTGGGAACCTTCAACTCCAAGGCACTTAATGCATAACCCCCCAATGTAATGTTTCTAGGATTCAAGATTTCCAATGTACCTGTTTTGCAGATCAAAATATTTTTAAGAAATCCTAATTATAAAGTACACACCCAGAACTCCCATGGCTAGTCCTCCCAGGGCAATTCCTATAGCATTTCCTCTTTCCTCATCATCTGTGTAAACACTTGCCAGCATCCCCATACCTGCATCATAACACACAAATATAGTTACAGAGGGTAAAGGTTTTTTTCTTGTCTGTAATATTAGTTTTGTGTGCAGTGTTGTGCAATATAATATTTTTAATTTCTTTAGCATCCATCAGTGACATCACAAAAAATATTTTTATGCTCTTTTTTGGGGTGTACATATTTCTGTGTTCAAGCTCTTTCAACAGACTGAGGTAAATGCGATTCCTCTTGCATCTTTTGACAGCATGCCTTTGGATTCTAACATTAATATTGCACAAGATCTGTTACCTGCCACAGAAGAACAAGAGGAGCCAACACCTTGTAGAGATCTGGCCAAAAACAGCAACGTATAGCTCGATGAAAACGCAAACACTTCACACAGAGTAAAACAGACAGAAGAAAAAGAATAAGAAGAAATATTTATCATAGAATCGACACAACAGATAGCTTTTAGCTAAATTGCATTGTATAAATATATGGCATCTTCTCCACCCCTTTCAATCAAGACACTTAGTCATTAGATTAATGTTTAAAAAAAGGGGTTGAAATTACTCTTTATTTACTCACTTATGGTTGACACAAACATGATGCAGAAACCAGCAAACATTGGGATTTGGTATCCTATTCTGCAATTAAGAAAAAAAAAATGAATCACACATGCCTCACCTAAGGAACTTAAAACTACCACAAACATTGAACTTACAGTGCCGGCGCCACTCATAAGTAAAATTATGAATTTCTTTTACTATAATAATTATAAGATCATATAAATAATGTTTTTTTCTTCACATCTTGTGAGTTACACTTTGTGTCTCACTAACAGTGATGCACATTGCTACAAAATATTATAGCTGACCGATCCCAAGATTTTGCCAAGCTCTAGTGGGATCCGTTCAGTGCAGCAGTGATGAATTAAACTGGACAGGACAATAGTGATCATGTAGAGGGGTGACGGCACATGCACGAGTGATCAAACTCCTGCTGATCACTCAACAGTCAGAGACAGAAAGACAATTGCACTGCAATATTCACCTTACTTACACTCCATTTACACTCACTGCATGCACAAAATATCATGCAATTTCATGCTTCTTTTGAGAGAAATGCTAGTTTCTGTACTTTAAACATGTGATTTTGCCTTAACCCACCTGTTGGTTAGGGGCCCTATAAAGGGGTTAGTAATTAGCTGTACTGTTGCTTTAGAGGCAAACAACAGACCCACTTTCACATTCTCATTCAGAAGCTGATCATCTGCTTTGGGGCATTCAGACTTATTTTGAGAGGGCATCACAGAAGTAGGGGCTGGGGTCATTGGGCTAGCCGTGCTCATCTGTGGGCTGAAGCCGGTCAGGCGGGTTGTGTTATCATACAGAGACACGATGGTTTGAAAGGTGCCAGATGGGGACAGAGGAGACATGGACTGATTCCGGACCGACTGAGCAGCCTCATCATCCACTGAGTACAGATAGCTTGGAATAATAGGCACTACAGAGAAGAAAGAGAAGAGATAATAATAACCATGAGACAGAGACAGTGAATACTTGCGGATTCCACACACACACACTTGAGGTTTCACAGTAAGCAAGTTTTGTTCTACTCTTAAAAGTTTTAGAATCACTGTTTACCAATCATTTTGCAAAAAATAAATTAATCAAAATCATGTTCAAATATTAATCTAGCTGTGTAAGCCCACATTTGACCTTTCTTGCGAACAATAGGTTTCTTAGATGCGTTTGACATTATCATGCGTAAATAACCCATAGGCACACCGTGAGATAACGCTCAAAAGCCTCTTCATTCAACACTTGAGCCAAAGAACGACAGGTTCAGTTCTCGCTTGGTTCCATCTGTATGTACACACATGCCATATTCATCGTGTGTATTCTTTCCATCTTAATTACCTTGTCCGTTTGTTGGCTCGCGGATGTGAGAACAAATAAACAGTTTATAGCGCGCGACACACGGTCATATATATATCCACACAAGGATACGTGTGCTACTTTAATTCAACAGCAGCCACTGGAGCAGCCGACAGTTTAGAGTTTACACGGAGAAACAATCGTTTATGATAGTTAAAGGTATTTTATTCAGAATCCTAGGCGCATTAACCAGATTTGTCATTTTACTTTCAATGCAAACCCCCAAACAAATAAAGTTTTTGAAATACTTTAAATCAAACAATTCATTTAAATTTGTATTGATTTAAAATCGATAATTAAATTAATAAATATGACATATATGCAAAAAACTAAAACTAAAAAAATTCCTATGATAATTTCGTTTATTCGAAAAGACACGCCCTATTACGTGCAGTAATTAACATTAGCATAGGTAATGTTAGTGACACATTTTCATAATACATAGTACATAATGCAAAATATATCAAATTGATATAGCCTATGAAAATATAGGCTATGAATATATTAAATGTTAAGTTTTGTGAATGTAACAGATATTTTATATTATGATAGCATAATATAGGATAATGTGTATGTGTTATGTAAGCATTGCATGAACAGTTTAACATTGATCGCTGTGAGGGATATGTGTGCATCATGTGTGCCTGCACATGTAACAGGTGTGAACAACAGCATCACTTACCGACCACCGTCAACAGCATGTTGTCCAGCAGCAAAGCAATGAAAACGATCAACAGAATCAGCCTCCGAGACTGTCTTTCGTCTCTTAGCCACGTTAATAAACTAAAATCTCTAAGAGCATCAAATAGTCCCATTTTAATAAAATCCAAATGCCAGAGAGCGAGTGATAAAAGATCCTGCAACAGAAAAAAAAAGCCTGTCAAAGATCATCAGTGACTTCAAAACATTATAAAAGGTTTAATAATACTACACGGAGAAGAACCCTAGGGGATTGTTACTAACATGAAAGAAATATGTCAAAAACTAAAGTAAATTTACACTTTTATACAATTATAAATGTATGCATTGAAGCTCTCTGAAAAAAATACACTATCAACAATAGTGATTTTCCCTTTCTTATACTACCTCCCCAATCTAAATATTTTTGATGAAAAAATATTCAGTATGGTTTGAATTCTTACCTTATAAGCACATTTGCATTAAGCTCTGCCGTCAGCTCCCGGGTGAAAGGCACGCTGGACGAGGAGCGTTTTAGTTTCTTGACTGGTGTTTGACGTCACGCTGTTTCAGAGAGAGCTCAGATGGGTGCAACGCTGTGACACGGACGAATGAACCGTCACACAAAACCGAGAAAGGCAGGAGCACCTTATTTGCTGTTTTTAGTTTAATTTTATTAATCTATTTAGAAACTACTTCATTTAAAATCAAGTTAAATATAAGTTCTTTATAGGCTATTATTTTCATGTTAATATGAAGTCGTATGTGTATGTGATGCGGCTCTTTTAGCCATCTTTACAAGTATAAGGAAGTTATTTGCAGAAGGAAATCTGCAATCACTTTAATTTAACGTTAAACAGAAGCAGCTTGACCAAGTGTTTCAGAGCGTTTTATCAGATGGATGAAATCAGCAGCCTTCTTTCTTCAATTTATTTTACAACAGCGCCACCTTGAGCGAGGTGTAACGTTTATGCATTTGGTAGCTGATTTCATTTGAAGGGTCTTCACTGGCTGTGTTTTGTATTTGTGTCCAGCTTCTTTTTTTTTTCAAACAGTGCAATTAAAAATGTTAGGTGAAAAAAAAGGTTGTATAAGCTAAATCATGAGCTTGTGCTAGACCACATACTTTTTAACGAACATTACTGGAAGCACATTTGTTCTTAACTTTAGAGAACCCTGCCTTAAAGATGAGAACATTGCCTGTTAGTTAGTTGAGTGTGTTTCTTAGGAATTAAACGTTTGACTTGCATATACTCTAGCACCAGTTGAGAAAGAGGAGAAACATTTTTGTAAACATACAAACTCATCAGATGGCACTGAATAATTCATTTATTCACTTGGTTTCAAAGTGCATGATCAGTTGATAATATAACATTTCACAGCCAAGATATTACAGGTGTAGGCTACATTTACATACTAGTGTTTGTATTAGTAAATACAATTATTTTACATACACACTTTCATAACAGCAATGCCACTAAGAGAAAAGTAATGCATTGATCAGAAAGTTCATATCATATTACACTCTTGTCACTGAATGAAAAATAAAAAAAAATACTGATTATATTCTTATCGGATATATTATGAACACCCCAGTAGGTTATACAATACATCTTGCATGAACATGAATAAATGTCAGGAATAAATGGACTTGCTAGTGACTTGCATTGCTAGTGCTTTTTTCTGACAGGCTACATATCTAGACAAATTAAACATAAACAATGTCCCATGCTATTTTTGTCGATTTTTTCTTGCATTTCCTTGTTTTTGGCTGAAATAGTTAACAGGAGTGTATACTTCATTCTGAGTCTCTTTCTCTTATACTAGCTTAGTGCAACAGGACTGTGGTTCATTTCCCTTCAACTGGCAGTGGAATATAAATATTAAAACACATTTCCATCTTGTGCTGAGGATGCTCATGCTTTTCCTGAGCCATTAGCAAAGCCAAACAAAAAAGCATCTTGCTTCTTTCTGCCTTCAGCTACTGTCTAGGACTAGGTCTTCATCTATTCCTACCTTGCCATGCTAACACACTTTATGCACCGCCTGTAAAAGCTAACAATTCGCGATTGGCCAAGTTTGAAGGCCATACTCATAATGGCCATGCCCATGATAATAAACAAAAAAGTTAGCATGAAGTACTTTGGATGTTCAGGCACGATGTCACCAAAGCCAATGGTGGTTCAAGGTGATGAAGGTGAAATAAAAGGCATCGAAATGGCCCATCTGCTTCTCCCAGAATTTCAGAAATTTGACTGCAGAACACCATATATGCAAATACCACCAGCAGGATAACCAGCAGAGGGACTTTAAAGTGGTCCATCTCCTGTCCGATGCCAACGAATAACTTGGACTTGGTTTTGGACGTGGTATACGGTCGAGATCTGGCATGAGCAGGATTTTGTCAGAGAGCTTTGAGCTTGAAGTTCTCCTTAATGATCATGCGGTCAAAAGATCTCTTTGTTGTTACTAATCTTTACGGAA
>NW_020526576.1:152500-159415 GCF_003368295.1 Carassius auratus | reverse complement strand
TTCCACAATCACAAGAACTGCACCAGAAACGTCCACCACTAGCCCCAGCAGATATATCTACAACAACTGAGACATCCACAATTACAACAACTTCTCCTGAAACGTCCACCACAAGCTGCTGAACAACTATACCACAACTGAGACTTCCACACTTCAAACGACTATCCTGAATCGTCACCACTAGCGCAGCAGAAAACATCTACCACAAACTGAGTCTTCCACAGTCGCAACGGACTGCAGCTGAAACATCAACCACTAGCACAGCAAGAAATATCTTCCACAACTGAGACTTCCACGATCACAACAACTACTTCTAACATCCACCACTAGCGCAGGAGATACATCTACAACAACTGAGACATCCACAATCACAACACTGCTCCTGAAACGTCCACCACAAGTGCTGCAGAAACATCTACCACAACTGAGACTACCACAAATCACAAGTCCTCTTGAAACGTCCACCACAAGTGCTGCAGAAACATCTACCACAACCGAGACTTCCACAACTTGCAACGACTGCTCCTGAAACCTCCACCACTAGTGCAGCAGAAACATCTACACAACGGAGTTTCCACAGTCGCAATGGCTGAAACTTGAAACATCCACCACTAGCACAGCAGAAACATCTACCACAACTGAGACTACCCAATCTTGACTGCTACTGAAACATCCACCACAAGTGCAGCAGAAACCATCTTAGCCACAACAGACGACTTCCAAACTTTTGGCCCAACATGCTTCCTGAAACCTCCACCACTAGTGCAAGCAGAAACATCTACCACAATGAAGTCCTTCCACAGTCGCAACGGCTGAAATCTGAAACATCCACCACAAGCACAGCAGAAACATCTACCACAACTGAGACCAGCACAAATCTGACTGCTACTGAAACATCCACCACAAGTGCAGCAGAAACATCTACAGCAATTGAGACTTCCACAATCACAACAACTGCTCCTGAAACATCCACCACTAGCACAGCAGAAACATCTCCAACAACAGAGACTTTCCACAATCACAACAACTGCACCAGAACCGTCCACCACAAGTGCTGCAGAAACATCTACCACAACTGAGTTTTCCACAGTCGCAATGACTGCAGCTGAAACATCCACCACTAGCACAGCAGAAATATCTTCCACAACTGAGACTTCCACGATCACAACAACTACTTCTGAAACATCCACCACTAGCGCAGGAGATACATCTACAACAACTGAGACATCCACAATCACAACAACTGATTCTGAAACGTCCACCACAAGTGCTGCAGAAACATCTACCACAACTGAGACTACCACAATCACAAGTGCTCGTGAAACGTCCACCACAAGTGCTGCAGAAACATCTACCACAACCGAGACTTCCACACTTGCAACAACTGCTCCTGAAACCCCCACCACTAGTGCAGCAGAAACATCTACCACAACGGAGTCTTCCACAGTCGCAATGGCTGAAACTGAAACATCCACCACTAGCACAGCAGAAACATCTACCACAACTGAGACTACCACTATCTTGACTGCTACTGAAACATCCACCACAAGTGCAGCAGAAACATCTACCACAACAGAGACTTCCACACTTGCAACAACTGCTCCTGAAAACCTCCACCATTAGTGCAGCAGAAACATCTACCACAACGGAGTCTTCCACAGTCGCAACGGCTGAAACTGAAACATCCACCACAAGCACAGCAGAAACATCTACCACAACTGAGACCAGCACAATCTTGACTGCTACTGAAACATCCACCTCAAGTGCAGCTGAAACATCTCCTACAGCAATTGAGACTTCCACAATCACAACAACTGCTCCTGAAACATCCACCACTAGCACAGCAGAAACATCTCCAACAACAGAGACTTCCACAATCACAACAACTGCACCAGAACCGTCCACCACAAGTGCTGCAGAAACATCTACCACAACTGAGACTTCCACACTTGTAACGAAAGCTCCTGAATTGTCCACCAATAGCGCAGCAGAAACATCTACCATAACTAACACTTCCCCACTTGCACATCTTCTCCTGAAACGTCCACCACTACCGCAGCAAAAAACATCTACCACAACTGAGACTTCCCCAGTCACAACGACTGCTCCTAAAACATCCATCACTAGTGCCGCAGAAACTTCTACCACATCTGAGACTTCCACAGTCGCAACAAGTGTTGCTGAAATGTCCACCACTAGCACAGAAGAAACATCTACCACAACTGAGGACTACCACAATCACGACTGCTCCTGAAACATCTACCACAAGTGCAGCAGAATCATCTACAACAACTAAGACTTCCACAATCACAACAACTGCTCCTGAAACATCCACCACTAGCACAGCAGAAACATCTACAACAACAGAGACTTCCACAATCACAAGAACTGCACCAGAAACGTCCACCACTAGCCCAGCAGATATATCTACAACAACTGAGACATCCACAATTACAACAACTTCTCCTGAAACGTCACCACAAGTGCTGAAGAAACATATACCACAACTGAGACTTCCACACTTGCAACGACTACTCCTGAATCGTCCACCACTAGCGCAGGAGAAACATCTACCACAACTGAGACTACCACAATCACGACTGCTCCTGAAACATCCACCACTAGTGCCGCCGAAACTTCTGCCACAACTGAGACTTCAACAGTCGCAACGACTACTCCTGAAACCTCCACCACTAGTGCAGCAGAAACATTTACCACAACAGAGACTTCCACAATCACAAGAACTGCACCAGAAACGTCCACCACTAGCCCAGCAGATATATCTACAACAACTGAGACATCCACAATTACAACAACTTCTCTGAAACGTCCACCACAAGTGCTGCAGAAACATATACCACAACTGAGACTTCCACACTTGCAACGACTACTCTTGAATCGTCCACCACTAGCGCATCAGAAACATCTACCACAACTGAGTCTTCCACAGTCGCAACTACTGCTCCTGAAACGTCCACCACTAGTGCAGCAGAAACATCTACCACAACAGAGACTACCACAGTCGCAACGACTGCTCCTGAAACATTCACCACTAGTGCAGCAGAAACATCTACCACAACTGAGACTTCCACAGTTGCAACGACTCCGGCTGAAACGTCAACCACTAGCACAGCAGAATCATCTACCACAACTGAGACTACCACAATCACAAGTGCTCCTGAAACATCCACCCACAAGTGCTGCAGAAACATCTACCACAAAGGAGACTTCCACAGTCGCAACTACTGCTCCTGAAACGTCCACCACTAGTGCAGCAGAAACATCTACCAAAACAGAGACTACCACAGTCGCAACGACTGCTCCTGAAACATTCACCACTAGTGCCGCAGAAAACTTCTACCACAACTGAGACTTCCACAGTCGCAACTACTGCTCCTGAAACGTCCACCACTAGTGCAGCAGAAACATCTACCACAACAGAGACTTCCACCAGTCGCAACGACTGCTCCTGAAACGTCTACCACTAGTGCAGCAGAAACATCTACCACAACAGAGACTACCACAGTCACAACGACTGCTCCTGGAACATTCACCACTAGTGCCGCAGAAACTTTTACCACAACTGAGACTTCCACAGTCGCAACGACTGCTCCTGAAACCTTCACCACTAGTGCAGCAGAAACATCTACCACAACAGAGACTACCACAGTCACAACGACTGCTCCTGAAACATTCACCACTAGTGCTGCAGAAACTTCTACCACAACTGAGACTTCCACAGTCGCAACGACTGCTCCTGAAACCTCCACCACTAGTGCAGCAGAAACATCTACCACAACAGAGACTACCACAGTCACAACGACTGCTCCTGTAACATCCACCACTAACACAGCAGAAACATCTACCACAACTGAGACTACCATAATCACTACTGCTCCTGAAACGTCCACCACAAGTGCAGCAGAAACATCTACAACAACTGAGACTTCCACAATCACAACAACTGCTCCTGAAACATCCACCACTAGTGCAGCAGAAACATCTACCACAACTGAGACTTCCACAGTCGCAACGACTCCAGCTGAAACGTCAACCACTACCACAGCAGAAACATTTACCACAACTGAGACTTCCACAGTCGCAAAAACTACTCCTGAAATGTCCACGACTAGCGCAACAGAAACATCTACCAAAACTGAGTCTTCCACAGTCGCAACGACTGCAGCTGAAACATCCACCACTAGTACAGCAGAAACATCTACCACAACTGAGACTTTCACAATTACAACAACTTCTTCAGAAACATCCACCACTAGCACAGCAGAAACATCACCAACAACAGAGACTTCCACAATCACAACAACTGCACCAAAAACGTCCACCACTGGCGCAGCAGATACATCTACAACAACTGAGGCATCCACAATCACAACAAGTGTTCCTAAAACGTCCACCACAAGTGTTGCAGAAACATCTACCACAACAGAGACTTCCACTCTTTCAACGACTGCTCCAGAATCATCCACCACTAGCACAGCAGAAACATCTACCACAACCGAGACTTCCACACTTGCAACGACTTCTCCTGAAACATCCACCACTAGTGCTGCAGAAACTTCTACCACAACTGAGACTTCCACAATCACAACAACTGCACCAGAAACATCCATCACTACCGTTGCAGATGCATCTACAACAACTGAGACATCCACAATCACAATAACTGCTCCTGAAACGTCCACCACAAGTGCTGCAGAACATCTACCACAACTGAGACTTCCACACTTGCAACGACTGCTCCTGAAACGTCCATCACTACCGCAGCAGAAACATCTACCACAACTGAGACTTCCACAGTCGCAACGACTGCTCCTGAAAACATCCACCACTAGCGCAACAGAAGCATCTACCACAACTGAGTCCTCCACATTCACTACAACTCCAGCTGAAATGTCCACCACAAGCACAGCAGATACATCTACAACAACTGAGGCATCCACAATCACAACAAGTGTTCCTAAAACGTCCACCACAAGTGTTGCAGAAACATCTACCACAACAGAGACTTCCACTCTTTCAACGACTGCTCCAGAATCATCCACCACTAGCACAGCAGAAACATCTACCACAACCGAGACTTCCACACTTGCAACGACTTCTCCTGAAACATCCACCACTAGTGCTGCAGAAACTTCTACCACAACTGAGACTACCACAGTCACAACAACTGAACCTGAAACATCCACCACTAGCGCAGTAGATACATCTTCAACAACAGAGACTTCCACAATCACAACAACTGCTCCTGAAACATCTACAACAACAGAGACTTCCACAGTCACAACAACTGAACCTGAAACATCCACCACTAGCGCAGTAGATACATCTTCAACAACAGAGACTTCCACAATCACAACAACTGAACCTGAAACATCCACCACTAGCACAGCAGAAACATCTACAACAACAGAGACTTCCACAATCACAACAACTGCACCAGAAACGTCCACCACTGGCACAGCAGATACATCTACAACAACTGAGACTTCCACAATCACAACAACTGAACCTGAAACATCCACCACTAGCGCAGCAGATACATCTTCAACAACAGAGACTTCCACAATCACAACAACTGAACCTGAAACATCCACCACTAGCGCAGCAGATACATCTTCAACAACTGAGACTTCCACAATCACATCGTTTGCTCCTGAAACATCCATCACCACTGCAGCAGAAATGTCTACAGTAACAGAGACTTCCAGACTCACAACTTCTGCTGAAACATCAACAACAGTATTTATAACTTTTGCTGGAACTACTACTGCTGGAATTTCCACGATATCACCACAAACAACATATACTGCAGAACCTTTGATTTCCACTTCAACCACTACTGAAAGCACCATTGTCAGCACACCAACAACATCCACAACACCAACAGCTACAACAACACTTCTTTCAACCGTGACATCAACTCCTGTTGGAACTACTACTGCAGTACCTTCCACAACACCACCACAAACAACATCTACAGCAGTAACTTCTGTGATTCCCACTTCAACCACTACTGAAATCACCACTGTCAGCACAGCAACAACATCCACAACACCGTCAGCTACAACAACACATCTTCCAACGGTCACATCAACTCCTGTTGGAACCACTACTGCAGTACCTTCCACAACAGCACCACAAACAACATCTACAGCAGTAACTTCTGTGGTTCCCACTTCAACCAGTACTGAAAGCACCACTGTCAGCACAGCAACAACATCCACAACACCGTCAGCTACAACAACACATCTTTCAACAGTGACATCAACTCCTGCTGGAACTACTACTGCCGTACCTTCCACAACAGCACCACAAACAACATCTACAGCAGTAACTTCTGTGGTTCCCACTTCAACCAGTACTGAAAGCACCACTGCCAGCACAGCAACAACATCCACAACACCGTCAGCTACAACAACACATCTTTCAACAGTGACATCAACTCCTGCTGGAACTACTACTGCCGTACCTTCCACAACAGCACCACAAACAACATCTACAGCAGTAACTTCTGTGATTCCCACTTCAACCACTACTGAAAGCACCACTGTCATCACAGCAACAACATCCACAACACCGTCAGCTACAACAACACATCTTTCAACCATGACATCAACTCCTGTTGGAACTACTACTGCCGTACCTTCCACAACAGCACCACAAACAACATCTACAGCAGTAACTTCTGTGGTTCCCACTTCAACCAGTACTGAAAGCACCACTGTCAGCACAGCAACAACATCCACAACACCGTCAGCTACAACAACACATCTTTCAACCATGACATCAACTCCTGTTGGAACTACTACTGCCGTACCTTCCACAACAGCACCACAAACAACATCTACAGCAGTAACTTCTGTGGTTCCCACTTCAACCAGTACTGAAAGCACC
>NW_020526576.1:0-147500 GCF_003368295.1 Carassius auratus | reverse complement strand
AATGTGAGTTGCGAGAAATGAAAGGCATGTACAAGGCACAGATTATATTAGCAAATTATATTGTTTTTGTATGTGTGTTTGTGTATTGTGTTATTTAGTATTATAGCACACTCTCAACATTGATTCTAAGAAGCACAATTTGTAATTAGAAAAAAAATAATATATATGTATTTATTTATCAGCAGGTTGTAGTAATCAATCAAATAAGGACAATTCCTATTTCCTCAGTATTTTAAATGTAATGCTTTTGTTCACTTGTCTGCAGGTTAAAGACTATTTATACTGTAATTTTATTTTGCCTAGGTAACATATCAAGATCTTATTTTATCTTATTATAATCAAATATTTATTAAGTTCACATCATCCAAAATTGTATGATTGTTTGTAGTATTTGCATGTATTTAAAATGTAAGGGTTTTATATTAATTGAATTAAATAAAGTCTTAATGCAAATTTAACTTGCATAGGTCTAATTCTTTCTTTGCAAACTCTTTATAGTCTAATTATCAAAACTGGAACTTTAAAAACAGAATAATCATGTCAGAATAGTATGATTAATGAGGCCTATTAGATAGTATGCATTAATTAGACCTATTTTGTTCTTTCTTTATAGCAACATGACAAGCAAATAAGACATCAATGAGTTTCAATAAACATTAGTTTTTTGTTTTTTACCTGAAATTTAAATACTGCACACTGATGGCACATCTGACAGCTGGGTGTCTCACATTTTATACCTTACTTTACATAATAATAGTTACTGTATTAATCCACCTTACTAGCAAGTTACTGTATATAATTTTTTTATTTTTTATAATATATCCAGAGTGGGTTATGGCTGGTAAAAACAATGAAAGTATCTTTAAACACACACACACACACACACACACACACACACACACAAAAGTGTAACAACCACCTAACAAACTGCTATGCAAACTGTCATTGCACTGGTTTTCATCTTCCACTTCACGTATTTAATGCTCGCAAACAATGCAAAGCATTAAAACATTTTATACCTTACTTTACATAATAATAGTTACTGTATTAATCCACCTTACTAGCAAGTTACTGTATATAATTTTTTTTATTTTTTATAATATATCCAGAGTGGGTTATGGCTGGTAAAAACAATGAAAGTATCTTTAAACACACACACACACACACACACACACACACACACACACACAAAAGTGTAACAACCACCTAACAAACTGCTATGCAAACTGTCATTGCACTGGTTTTCATCTTCCACTTCACGTATTTAATGCTCGCAAACAATGCATATAATGCATATAATGCATATAATATATCCATATTATAATGCATATAATATATCCAGAGTGGGTTATGGCTGGTAAAAACAATGAAAGTATCTTTAAACACACACACACACACACACACACACACACACACACAAAAGTGTAACAACCACCTAACAAACTGCTATGCAAACTGTCATTGCACTGGTTTTCATCTTCCACTTCACGTATTTAATGCTCGCAAACAATGCAAAGCATTAAAACATTTTATACCTTACTTTACATAATAATAGTTACTGTATTAATCCACCTTACTAGCAAGTTACTGTATATAATTTTTTTTATTTTTTATAATATATCCAGAGTGGGTTATGGCTGGTAAAAACAATGAAAGTATCTTTAAACACACACACACACACACACACACACACACACACACAAAAGTGTAACAACCACCTAACAAACTGCTATGCAAACTGTCATTGCACTGGTTTTCATCTTCCACTTCACGTATTTAATGCTCGCAAACAATGCAAAGCATTAAAACATTTCTATGGTTCTAGTCACAAAACAAGTGTTTTGTACACTCACTAATTTAATGTAATAATCATTTATCAGATGTCCCTAAATTTTTTACAATGCCTTATACTGTATAGGACATATGGTATTTTAAAATCATCTTTTTGCTGAAAGTGTATGACTTTTTCATATACTGCATGATTACAGAGAAAATATCTCCTTCTCGTGCAATGAAAAAGGAATGTCTCTAGATCTTTGCAAGGTGACATAATTAGAGCACATGACCTCTTTAATCTATAAAATTGCCTGTGTCTGTTCTAGGGTAAAAAGGATGTTTGTCAGAAAGTTTTAATTACCACAAGTACATTAACTACAAGCACAATCCTCATTGTGGTTCAGTATCTTTAATTTTGTGGAATCCTCTTACTGTGCCGGTCTGAAACAGACATACAGCACAGTTAAAATAATTGATGGGATTGTTTGCCCCCATAGCAGTGTGATATATGCAAGAATCATGTTTGCTTTCAAGACAGAATTCAATTACATTTAATACTAGAAGCTTTTTCATTTCTTGATTTCAGGTCTACATGAATTGCTATTACACTGAATAGGTGTCTGGGTGACGTTTATTTACAGTATCAAGAGTAACCATCAAATTCAGTGTTTTTGTGACAGCTTACACAATCAAACTCATTTCAAGTACTGCGACTTGACCTTTTCTTTGGCAGGACTGATTGGTTTGCAGTGAACCACTGACTTGACCAGTCTTGCTTGATTGTTTGCATAACAGACTTAACTCGAAACTTATTTTGCGACATGCTTGTGATCTGTTGACTCTGAAACTCACCTTTTTGAATATAAAGATAAGTTGTGAGTTGGCTTTTTTTTATCAAAAGGGAGCATAGCTTTACATCGATCCTATTTAATTTTATTTTTACTCATCTTTTGCTGTTAAAGAGTCTTTATGTGTGTTCTGATATGACGGGATTTTACTTTGTCCAAGTTTGTTTGTCTATTGTTTTCATTCATTCCTTCGACAAGAGACTTGTCTTACATAACAGTTTTTTATTTAATTTTTTATGCACGTCATGTTATTGTGCGTTTCAGAGAATGTGTGAAAAAATGAAATAAAGTCTATACATTCATATATCTTTAAGGTGTAAAGAGCTCTTATGTTGTATGAATTACAAAGCATTTCTGTATAATGGGTATTAGTATTGTTGAAACAGACTGAGTCTTGGGTAAATGCCTGAGGGATTCTACTACTCTGACATTCTTCCGCCTTTACAGAAGAACACCTTCTTTATTATTCTAGGTGTTGACAGGGTCTTTTATAAAATGAACTGCAGAGATTACAGTAGTTACAATTAAGGGTAAATAAACCACCCACATTGTGTCACCATGAATGGAATGACACATGGTCACATTCTTTGCTGTTGAATAACATTGCACAACCTACCATGCTCGCCCAACATTATTCTAGGTTGCCATTATGTCTCAGTGAAGACTGTGAAGTTTTCTGATGAAAGGGATTTCAAAGTGAATCTTTGTGGTTGTTTGTGCATACTGTGGATTTTCACAAAAGTGTTTTTTTTTTTTTTTTTTAAGTGAGACTGCTAAAATGGCAATGAACTGATACAAACTATATTTTGTTACTTAATTGTGATCAGCCTAGGTAATTAAATTACACAGCTGAAATTAATTTTCTTTGAACCTGCCAGCAGAACACAATTCAAAGTGATTTAATAATGAAAATCAGGTAATTATCATGTATTCCCTCTGGTGTCATTTAAAACCTGAGAATAAAACCAATGAAAGTCAACTAACTTCCAAAATATATTATTGTGTGCTTTTCAGAAGAAAAAAAAGAAAGGTCTGGAACGCCATGGGGTGAGTAAATGACAGATTTGGAGGTGAACTATATCTTTAAGTGTTTCAATGTCAGTATTACAGGTTCTAGTAAGAGATGCAAGACAATGTATTAGAGAGGAGTTCATCCACAGGCAAAGCAAATTCATGCCTGCCCTCTGTTGGCCAAATACAAGCTCATCCTTAAAAGAGCCCAAGAGAAAAGAGCATATGAGGACAGAGAGTAAATAGGACAGCAGGCACAACTCTGATTTTGCTATCCCAATGAACTGTTGGTGTCACAAGACTTTTATTTTACTTTTTCTCCTTCTTGCTCAATACAATGCCCCAAATAACAAGTATACCCAACCATGCTCAAGATATTTAGAAAAAAATGTAAATTAGTTTATGAGAAATAAAACTTAAGGAACAGTAATTGATATTAAATATACCGAGTATCAAAAGCACAGGTAAGTGCATGGCATAAATAATAACACAGCAGACTACAGCCATTGCAGCTTAAGCAGGTGTTATTAAATTTGCTTATATACAGGTGAGGTGATATGGATAAACTCTCAAGCCTGTAAGAAAAAAGGTATAAAAGCTGTCACTGGGGCAGTACCCTTTAAAAAGTACTGATATATACCAATTGGAATGGGTAATAATATGTACACTTTAGGTACTAATATGTACCTTTAAGGTACCAAAATGCACCCTTTAGGGTTAAATAAGGTAGAAAGAAAGTACAGTTTAAAAAGATACCGTCCTAATGAGTCTGAGAGTGTAGAATATTTGTTCAGAATATTTGCAATACTCTAGAAAGATTATTCCATTGTGAATGTTTGTTCGTTGCTTAGCAATAAAAAGTTGTTTTCTTTTCTACATTTGTTCTTTCAGTTTTCCAAATCCACTTACACTGTGCTACTTTCGCCAATAGAGAGCGCTTTTATTCACCGAATCTCTTTAATCGAACCATGGCCAATTTTTATTATACATTTTTTTTTATCCAGGAAGGAGGAATAAAGCCAGATGGGGAAATTTAGGATTTCAATAAAGTTCTGCATTGGAATTGCTGTAATAAATATGAATTAAACATATACTTTCAGACTGAGAAAGAGAAAACCTCTAAATCTATTGGACAATGGCTGTCATGAAATCAAAATATCTTTTAATCTGCTGTTATCTAGAATACACTGATTTATATCTACAAGGCAAACTGGACCCCACATGGATTTCATTGCTATAGTATCAATATATTTTAGACTGGATAGCCTTTTTCTCTATGAAAATGCATTTCATAATACTTTAATAATAATACAGTAGTAATCATACAAATCATCCATTCAGAACACCAAGTGGATGTATCAATTGGTGTAAACATCACTTGACTTCCAACAAGTACATAAGCACACACAGTACAGTTTCTAAAAATAAAGGGATGGGTGTTCACCTTGACCACCCACCACACCCAAGGACTCATTTCTAAGACTTGATTGTAATGCGAGGAATGACAACTACTTCACTTAACTTCGAAGATGGCACTTAAAATACAATGAATTACTTGTGCAATCATATACTTACTAGCCACTTACTGGCGTCTAGCCTCTTCAAATGTTGTTTCTAATTATATTTTTTTAAATATATATTTATATAGCTGTTTTTTCCCTTAAATAATGTATTGATATAGCCAAACACATTACTACAACATTCTTTCAAAAGTTTCTCTCCAGAAAAGTAGCTGTAATTATAATAGGCCTAAATATAGCCTAATTTTCTCTCTTTTTTATTCGAGAAACGTTCAAAAGCCATAATGATTTTAATTAAATAAAACCGACTATAAGTCGCAAATGAAAATTAATTACGTGATCCAAGCACACAAGCAAATGATCAGTCATCAAAACTACACATTAGCTAATTTATTATTATTATTTATTTTATGTTTTTATTTTATTTTAATTTACAAATATGCTATTTTCCGTCTGAATAATTTGTATAGCTTATGTCTAAAATATTTACATGAATAGGAATGGCTGCCTACATCAATTGTTACCAACAAAAAAACATAGTCTAGGTTTATTTTAATATGCGCGTCTCGATACTAACAGTTTAATTGATTATTAGTGAGGCTTCAAGGAACATCAAGGAAGCCCGTGAAACGTGACTCAGTGTATGAAGAATAAATAGGTAAACCGTGTCTTTGGTGTTGGTCCATTTTGACGTCTTTCATGTGTGGTAAACAGATCTAGTGCTCCACGATGATCGATCTATGGTCGCACAAATTATTAAACTCACTGGAATCTTTGTGTTTGATGTTGTTTTTGTATAATCCCTAGCTATAATAATTTATATTGTTTCCACTATCATCCATGCAGTAATGTCGACAAACTGGGAAATTAAAAAACTTTAAGCTACTAATTTGAACAATGCCTGATTTTTTATTTTATTTTTATTATTATGAGCGCTTCCTCTGTTTAGGCTATTTGCATCTTTATGCTGAAACACCTGTTGTATTCCTCAATTAGTAAGTCGTTTTGGATAAAAGGGTCTGATAAAAATGAATAAATGTAAATGTGATGAATAACAAATTGTGTATAGAATTATGCTGTGTGCCCTCAAAGAAACCGCTCTATTCTGCGAATTTTGGATTGCTACATGTTTAATAATGTCTGATTGAAATTAAAACATAGTCATGGTATGAGGATTACAAATTAAAATGTGCATCTAGCTATATGACGGTGTTTATCAAGTGCACAACAGTTTCTATAAATAGGTCTGCCTATACATTTTTGCGCACGCCAGAGACTGGCACAATACAATAGATTTTTGAGAAAAACAAAAATCGTCACGGTGTCTGCCAAAAGGCATTCCATTCACATTATCTGTGCGTATACATGAAGTAACAAACCACAGATCAGGACGTCACTAAGTGGTATAAGAGGCAGCGCCACAGGTGATCCAAGAGAATCGGAAGAACTGGAGCACAGAATAATTGGGCTATTGGACCACCGACACAACTGCGGATGAGCCTACCGATCAACGTGTTCAGTAAAATATATCTGCTTAAACACTGGTAAGAGCATTTCATTTCTCTAAGTCTTAATCATATTTAGATATACAGTAAGCTATAGTTTAATCGCTGGAAATTTTGCACCTTGCGTATAATAAGAATCGAAGCAATTTGCCTACTATTTCAATGCTAGGGCAATAAATAATGTAGTTATGTAATAAAATGTAATATTTTGTCATTTTTGCAGTAGACTGTGTTCTGTTATTTTGTGATGTATTTTATATAAAATTTATTTAGTCATTATATTTACAATAGCCTACTAAGTGATCATTTATCCTGATATGTAAGGACATTCCTATTATCAAGGGACATGCATTTATTTACTGAACCATGTGTGTCTACTATTAAGGAGTCATAATGAAAGAATATTTTAGTTTGTATAATGATAAGCAATTGGAATTTGATTTAAATTTGGTGAAATCTAGTGATAAGGCCTAATTAGAAGCGGACTAATTATGATGTAAAGTGTCCTTTTTTCAGACTGAGTAGAAAACTATACATGTATTTGGGTGCTTAGTTGCGGAGATAAATTTTGACTGACTGAAGTAATGTTTACTGACTTTATGTAATTGAATATGTTGAATAAATTTTCATCCCGACCCAGGGCGATAGTCATTAAGTCATCGGGAAAATGACGTCATTATGTTATTGAGTAAAATAACCAGTTAACCGGTTTTTTGAACCGGTTCATTGAAACTAACTGTCCGAAAGAACCGGTTCGCAGAAAAGAACCGGACATATCACTACTCTGAGTGCGTACCTAACACGGCGCACCAGTACTCAGTTGAGTTTTTCCGCGTCTTGAGTTTGAATGCTTTAAACTCTTTTGAATGTTTAAATTAGCAATGCTTAAAAACATGAGCTAAATTAAAGCTTTCGTGACGATGCGATGCAGTGCCCTGTCAGCTGTCCTGAGCGTCTTTTTAGGCTGGACTTGAGATCACTGGGTGCCCCCATGATCCCCAGTCATATATATATATATATATATATATATATATATATATATATATATATATATATATATATAGGCCTATATATATATACAAATTATACGAATATGAATATATACCCTACATGTAAACACATGTAAATAATTACAAAATATAAAGTACACAGACATATGTTATGTGAAAAAACTTTGATTTTGTATGTAATTAATTGTGATTAATTGTATGACACACACACACACACACACACACACACACACACACAGAGTTAGCGTTTTCAATACTATTTTTCCCTGGGTTATTCCATTTTATTACACAGAACTTATTTTTCGGAACTTATCTGTTTCGTTTTCTTTGTATGGATGGATTACTTGGGTTGTTAATAACATCTGGTGAAACTTAATATCAACAGCAGCTTTAGAAATATATTTACTGAGAAATATATCGATGTGTTCGATACTCATTTTACCTCATTTTATATATTAGTGTGTATGTGGTTAAACTTTCTGTATATTACTTACTCTGCAGATTCTTACGATCACCACTGGATTTAGAAAAGACTCTTATCACTGTTGGACTCTTTCCAAAATGGAGCGAAAAGCCTTTATCATAATGTGGATTTTTTTTGGTAGGTGAAATGTGAAAACAAAATCTTACAAAACAACAACAACAACAATTCCCCAATTCACACATAAAACATTTAAAATGTGTAACTTTAACAATAAACCTTTTTTAAATCTTTTGTAGCAACAGTTCAAGTTGGAAAAACTCAGTCCACAACAGATTCAACATCACCATCATCTGTTAGTACAGTGGACACCTCTGCAACACCCACAGCTACAACAACATCTTCAACAACCACGACAGCGGTTACTGAATCATCCACCACTACTGCAGGAGATACCACAACAGCACCACAAACTAGTGTTACAACAACTGAACCCTCCACGAAAGCTACAACAACAGAAGTGCCCTCAACAACAACTACAACCCTTTCTGAATCATCCACCAATACTGCAGGAGTTACCACAACAGCAGCACAAACTAGTGTTACAACAACTGAATCCTCTACAACAGCAGAGCCCTCAACAACTATTACAACTGTCACTGAATCTTCCACTTCTACTGCAGGAATTACCACAACAGCACCTCAAACTAGTGTGACAACTGAATCCTCCACAACAGCAGTGCCCTCAACAACCACTACAGCTGCTACTGAATCATCCACCACTACAGCAGGAGTTACAACTACAGCAGCACAAACTAGTGTTACAACAACTGAATCCTCCACAACAGCAGTGCCCTCAACCAGTACAACTCCTACTGAATCATCCACCACTACTGCAGGAGATACCTCAACAGCAACACAAACTAGTGTTACAACAGCTGAATCCTCCACAACAGCCACAACAAACAGCGGTGCCCTCAACAACCACTACAACTCTTACTGAATCATCTACCACTACCACAGGAGTTACCACAACAGCACCACAAACTAGTGGTACAACAACTGAATCCTCCACAACAGCGGTGCCCTCAACAACCACTACAACTCTTACTGAATCATCCACCACTACTGCAGGAGTAACCACATCGGCACCACAAACTAGTGTTACAACAGCTGAATCCTTCACAACAGTTACAACAAACGCAGTGCCCTCAACAACTACTACAGCTGTTACTGAATCATTCACCACTGCAGGAGTTACCACAACAGCACCACAAACTACTGTTAAAACAGCTGAATCCTCCACAACAGCGGTGCCCTCAACCACTACATCTCTTACTGAATCATCGACCACTACTTCAGGAGTTACCACAGCAGCACCACAAACTAGTGTTACAACAACTGAATCCTCCACAACAGTTACAACAAATGCAGTGCCCTCAACAACTACTACAGCTGTTACTGAATCATCCACCACTACAGCAGGAGTTACAACTACAGCAGCACAAACTAGTGTTACAACAACTGAATCCTCCACAACAGCAGTGTCCTCAACCAGTACAACTCCTACTGAATCATCCACCACTACTGCAGGAGATACCTCAACAGCAACACAAACTAGTGTTACAACAGCTGAATCCTCCACAACAGCCACAACAACAGCGGTGCCCTCAACAACCACTACAACTCTTACTGAATCATCTACCACTACCACAGGAGTTACCACAACAGCACCACAAACTAGTGTTACAACAGCTGAATCCTCCACAAAAGCTACAACAACAGTGGTGCTGTTAATGACCTCTACAGCTGTTTCTGAATCATCCACCACTACTTCAGGTGCTACCACAACAGCACCACAAACTAGTGGTACAACAACTGAATCCTCCACAACAGCCACAACAACAGCAGTGCCCTCAACAACCACTACAACTCCTACTGAATCATTCACCACTACCGCAGGAGTTACCACAACAGCACCACAAACTAGTGTTTCAACAGCTGAATCCTCCACAACAGCCACAACAACAGCGGTGCCCTCAACAACCACTACAACTCTTACTGAATCATCAACCACTACTGCAGGAGTTACCACAACAGCACCACAAACTAGTGTTACAACAGCTGAATCCTCCACAACAGCAGTGCCCTCAACAACCACTACAACTCTTACTGAATCATCCACCACTCCAGCAGGAGTTACTACAACAGCACCACAAACTAGTGTTACAACAGCTGAATCCTCCACAACAGCCACAACAACAGCGTTGCCCTCAACAACCACTACAGCTGTTACTGAATCATCCACCAGTACTGCAGGAGTTACCACAACAGCACCACAAACTACTGTTACAACAGCTGAATCCTCCACAACAGCTACAACAACAGCAGTGCCCTCAATGACCACTACAGCTGTTACTGAATCATCCACCACTACTGCAGGAGTTACCACAACAGCACCACAAACTACTGTTACAACAGCTGAATCCTCCACAACAGCCACAACAACAGCAGTGCTCTCAACAACCACTACAACTCTTACTGAATCATCCACCACTACCGCAGGAGTTACCACAACAGCACCACAAACTGGTGTTACAACTGCTGAATCCTCCACAACAGCCACAACAACAGCGGTGCCCTTAACAACCACTACAACTCTTACTGAATCATCCACCACTACTGCAGGAGTTACCACAACATCACCACAAACTAGTGTTACAACAGCTGAATCCTCCACAACCGCCACAACAACAGCGCTGCCCTCAACAACCACTACAGCTGTTACTGAATCATCCACCACTCCCGCAGGAGTTACCACAACAGCACCACAAACTAGTGTTACAACAGCTGAATCCTCCACAACCGCCACAACAACAGCAGTGCTCTCAACAACCACTACAACTCTTACTGAATCATCCACCACTACTGCAGGAGATACCACAACAGCACCACAAACTAGTGTTACAACAGCTGAATCCTCCACAACCGCCACAACAACAGCGTTGCCCTCAACAACCACTACAGCTGTTACTGAATCATCCACCAGTACTGCAGGAGTTACCACAACAGCACCACAAACTACTGTTACAACAGCTGAATCCTCCACAACCGCCACAACAACAGCGTTGCCCTCAATGACCACTACAGCTGTTACTGAATCATCCACCACTACTGCAGGAGTTACCACAACAGCACCACAAACTAGTATTACAACAGCTGAATACTCCACAACAGCGGTGCCCTCAACCATTACATCTCTTAGTGACCCATCCACCACTACTTTGGGAGTTACCATAACAGCAACACAAAATAGTGTTACAACAACTGAATCCTCCACAACAGTTACAACAACCACGGTGCCCTCAACAACTACTACAGCTGTTACTGAATCATCCACCACTACCCCAAGAGTTACCACAACAGCACCACAAACTAGTGTTACAACAACTGTATCCTCCACAACAGCAGTGCCCTCAACCACTACAGCTTCTACTGAATCATTCACCACTACTGCAGGAGTTACCACAACAGCACCACAAACTAGTTTTTCAACAGCTGAATCCTCCACAACAGCCACAACAACAGTGGTGCCCTCAACAACCACTACAACTCTTACTGAATCATCCACCTCTACTGCAGGAGATACCACAACAGCACCACAAACTACTGTTACAACAACTGAATCCTCCACAACAGCTACAACAACAGCAGTGCCCTCAATGACCACTACAGCTGTTACTGAATCATCCACCACTACTGCAGGAGTTACCACAACAGCACCACAAACTACTGTTACAACAGCTGAATCCTCCACAACCGCCACAACAACAGCAGTGCTCTCAACAACCACTACAACTCTTACTGAATCATCCACCACTACCGTAGGAGTTACCACAACAGCACCACAAACTGGTGTTACAACAGCTGAATCCTCCACAACAGCCACAACAACAGCGGTGCCCTCAACAACCACTACTACTCTTACTGAATCATCCACCACTACTGCAGGAGTTACCACAACAGCACCACAAACTAGTGTTACAACAGCTGAATCCTCCACAACCGCCACAACAACAGCGTTGCCCTCAACAACCACTACAGCTGTTACTGAATCATCCACCACTACTTCAGGAGTTACCACAACAGCACCACAAACTAGTAGTACAACAACTGAATCCTCCACAACAGTTACAACAACCACGGTGCCCTCAACAACTACTACAGCTGTTACTGAATCATCCACCACTACTGCAGGAGTTACCACAACAGCACCACAAACTAGTATTACAACAGCTGAATCCTCCACAACAGTGGTGCCCTCAACCACTACATCTCTTACTGAATCATCGACCACTACTTCAGGAGTTACCACAACAGCACCACAAACTAGTGGTACAACAACTGAATCCTCCACAACAGTTACAACAACCGCGGTGCCCTCAACAACTACAACAACAGTTACTGATTCATCCACCACTACCGCAGGAGTTACCACAACAGCACCACAAACTAGTTTTTCAACAGCTGAATCCTCCACAACAGCCACAACAACAGTGGTGCCCTCAACAACCACTACAACTCTTACTGAATCATCCACCTCTACTGCAGGAGATACCACAACAGCACCACAAACTACTGTTACAACAACTGAATCCTCCACAACAGCTACAACAACAGCAGTGCCCTCAACAACCACTAGAGCTGTTACTGAATCATCCACCACTACCGCAGGAGTTACCAAAACATCACCACAAACTAGTGTTACAACAGCTGAATCCTCCACAACAGCTACAACAACAGCAGTGCCCTCAACAACCACTACAACTCTTACTGAATCATCCACCAATACTGCAGGAGTAACCACAACAGCACCACAAACTAGTGTTACAACAGCGGAATCCTCCACAACAGCAGTGCCCTCAACAACCACTACATCTCTTACTGAATCATCCACTACTACTGCAGGAGTTACCACAACAGCACCACAAACTAGTGTTACAACAGCTGATTCCTCCACAACAGCCACAATAACAGCAGTGCCCTCAACAACCACTACAACTCTTACTGAATCATCGACCACTCCCACAGGAGTTACCACAACAGCACCACAAACAAGTGTTACAACAGCTGAATCCTCCAAAACCGCCACAACAACAGCGTTGCCATCAACAACCACTACAGCTGTTACTGAATCATCCACCACTACTGCAGGAGTTACCACAACAGCACCACAAACTACTGTTACAACAACTGAATCCTCCACAACAGCTACAACAACAGCAGTGCCCTCAACAACCACTACAGCTGTTACTGAATCATCCACCACTACTGCAGGAGTTACCACAACAGCACCACAAACTAGTGTTACAACAGCTGAATCCTCCACAACAGCAGTGCCCTCAACCACTACATCTATTAGTGAACCATCCACCACTACTGCAGGAGATACCACAACAGCACCTCAAACTAGCGTTACAATAGTTGAATCCTCCACAACAGCTACAACAACAGCAGTGCCCTCAACAACCACTACAGCTGTTACGGGATCATCCACTTCTACTGCAGGAGTTACCACAACAGCACCACAAACTACTGTTACAACAGCTGAACCCTCCACAACAGCAGTGCCCTCAACCACTACATCTCTTAGTGTATCATCCACCACTACTTCAGGAGTTACCACAACAGCACCACAAACTAGTAGTACAACAACTGAATCCTCCACAACAGTTACAACAACCACGGTGCCCTCAACAACTACTACAGCTGTTACTGAATCATCCACCACTACTGCAGGAGTTACCACAACAGCACCACAAACTAGTATTACAACAGCTGAATCCTCCACAACAGTAGTGCCCTCAACCACTACATCTCTTACTGAATCATCCACCACTTCTGCAGGAGTTACCACAACAGCACCACAAACTAGTGGTACAACAACTGAATCCTCCACAACAGTTACAACAACCGCGGTGCCCTCAACAACTACAACAACAGTTACTGATTCATCCACCACTACCGCAGGAGTTACCACAACAGCACCACAAACTAGTGTTACAACAGCTGAGTCCTCCACAACAGCCACAACAACAGCGTTGCCCTCCAAAACCTCTACTGATGCTACTGAATCATCCACCACTACTGCAGGAGATACCACAACAGCACCACAAACTAGTAGTACAACAACTGAATCCTCCACAACAGTTACAACAACCGCGGTGCCCTCAACAACTACTACAGCTGTTACTGAATCATCCACCACTACTGCAGGAGTTACCACAACAGCACCACAAACTAGTATTACAACAGCTGAATCCTCCACAACAGCTTCAACAACAGCAGTGCCCTCAACAACCACTGCAGCTGTTACTGAATCATCCACCACTACTGCAGGAGATACCACAACAGCACCACAAACTAGTGTTACAACAGCTGAATCCTCCACAACAGCTTCAACAACAGCAGTGCCCTCAACAACCACTGCAGCTGTTACTGAATCATCCACCACTACTGCAGGAGATACCACAACAGCACCACAAACTAGTGTTACAACAGCTGATTCCTCCACAACAGCCACAATAACAGCAGTGCCCTCAACAACCACTACAACTCTTACTGAATCATCCACCACTCCCACAGGAGTTACCACAACAGCACCACAAACAAGTGTTACAATAGTTGAATCCTCCACAACAGCTACAACAACAGCAGTACCCTCAACAACCACTACAGCTGTTACGGGATCATCCACTTCTACTGCAGGAGTTACCACAACAGCACCACAAACTACTGTTACAACAGCTGAATCCTCCACAACAGTGGTGCTCTCAACCACTACATCTCTTACTGAATCATCCACCACTACCGCAGGAGTTACCACAACAGCACCACAAACTAGTGTTGCAACAGCTGAGTCTTCCACAACAGCCACAACAACAGCGTTGCCCTCCAAAACATTTACTGATGCTACTGAATCATCCACCACTACTGCTGGAGTTACCACAACTGCACCACAAACTAGTGTTACAACAACTGAATCCTCCACAACAGCAGTGCCCTCAACCACTACAACTCTTACTGAATCATCCACCACTACTGCAGGAGTTACCACAGCAGCAGCACAAACTAGTGGTACAACAACTGAATCCTCCACAACAGTTACAACAACCGCGGTGCCCTTAACGACCACTACAACTCTTACTGAATCATCCACCACTACTGCAGGAGTTACCACAACAGCACCACAAACTAGTGTTACAACAGCTGAATCCTCCACAACAGCAGTGCCCTCAACAACCACTACAACTCTTACTGAATCATCCACGACTACCGCAGGAGTTACCACAACAGCACCACAAACTACTGTTACAACAGCTGAATCCTCCACAACAGCCACAATAACAGCAGTGCCCTCAACAACCACTACAGCTGTTACTGAATCATCCACCATTACTGCAGGAGTTACCACAACAGCACCACAAACTAGTGTTACAACAGCTGAATCCTCCACAACAGCAGTGCCCTCAACCACTACATCTCTTAGTGAATCATCCACCACTACTTCAGGAGTTACCACAACAGCACCACAAACTAGTAGTACAACAACTGAATCCTCCACAACAGTTACAACAACCACGGTGCCCTCAACAACTACTACAGCTGTTACTGAATCATCCACCACTACTGCAGGAGTTACCACAACAGCACCACAAACTAGTATTACAACAGCTGAATCCTCCACAACAGTGGTGCCCTCAACCACTACATCTCTTACTGAATCATCGACCACTACTTCAGGAGTTACCACAACAGCACCACAAACTAGTGGTACAACAACTGAATCCTCCACAACAGTTACAACAACCGCGGTGCCCTCAACAACTACAACAACAGTTACTGATTCATCCACCACTACCGCAGGAGTTACCACAACAGCACCACAAACTAGTGTTACAACAGCTGAGTCCTCCACAACAGCCACAACAACAGCGTTGCCCTCCAAAACCTCTACTGATGCTACTGAATCATCCACCACTACTGCTGGAGTTACCACAACAGCACCACAAACTACTGTTACAACAACTGAATCCTCCACAACAGTTACAACAACCGCGGTGCCCTCAACAACTACTACAGCTGTTACTGAATCATCCACCACTACTGCAGGAGTTACCACAACAGCACCACAAACTAGTATTACAACAGCTGAATCCTCCACAACAGTAGTGCCCTCAACCACTACATCTCTTACTGAATCATCCACCACTTCTGCAGGAGTTACCACAACAGCACCACAAACTAGTGGTACAACAACTGAATCCTCCACAACAGTTACAACAACAGCGGTGCCCTCAACAGCGACTACAACTGTTACTGAATCATCTTCCACTACTGCAGGAGTTACCACAACAGAACCTCAAACTAGTGTTACAACAGCTGAATCCTCCACAACAGCAGTGCCCTCAACCTCTACAATTCTTACTGAATCATCCACCACTACTGCAGGAGTTACAACAACAACACCACAAACTACTTTTACAACAGCTGAATCCTCCACAACAGCCACAACAACAGCAGTGCCCTCAACAACCACTACAGCTTTTACTGAATCTTCCACCTCTACTGCAGGAATTACCACAACAGCAGCACAAACTAGTGTTACAACAACTGAATCCTCCACAACAGCAGTGGCTTCAACAACCACTACAACACCTAATGAATCATCAACCACTAATACAGGAATTACCACAACAGCACCTAAAACTAGTGTTCCAGCAGCTGAATCCTCAACAGGTTCATCCACAGTCCCAACAGCTATCACTGGTTCATCCACTAGTAGTGCAGCAATAACCACAACAGTGGTACAATCAACAGCTTCTTCCCCAATTTCAGTCAATTCCTCTTTACCAGCCGCTGACACATCTACCACTAGTGGCACAACAGTTATTCCTGCATCTACAGTGTCTAAAGCTTCTACTGCATCTACAGCTTCTACAGCATCTACAGTATCTACAGCATCTACAGCTTCTACAGCATCTACTGTGTCTACAGCATCTACAGTGTCTAATGCTTCTACAGCATCTACAGCTTCTACAGCATCTACTGTGTCTACAGCATCTACAGTGTCTAATGCTTCTACAGCATCTACAGCTTCTACAGCATCTACAGTGTCTAATGCTTCTACAGCATCTACAGCTTCTACAGCATCTACTGTGTCTACAGCATCTGCTGTGTCTAAAGCTTCTACTGCATCTACAGCTTCTACAGCATCTACTGTGTCTAAAGCTTCTACTGCATCTACAGTTACTAAAGCATCTACAGTCTCTACAGCATCTACAATTTCCACAGCAACTACTGCAAAAATAGTACCCGAGGTGCTAACAAATCTGGAGTTTCGCTCTTTTGAAACATTTATAGATGCACTCAGTGATAGCAACAGTGAGGAATTCAAGAATAGGTCTAAACTTGTCAGAGATGAGGTGAGTTCAAATCCATTTATTATATTTAATGAATCACATTGACTTTTCTTGACTTTTAAACATTTAATTAATAAAAGAGAAAATAATTTAAGTAATGTTTGTGATTATTTTATTTGTTCCAGCTTGAGCCCATCTATAAAATCAAGTATGATAACTTCCTTAGATTGATTGTCCTAGGATTCAGGTAAAAGCAGCAAATTACCATTAATTTATTTATTTTTGTATTTTATTAATGCGGTGTGTGTGTATGTGTGTGTGAGAGAGATAAAGAGAGAGAGAGAGAGAGAGAGAGAGAGAGAGAGAGAGAGAGAGAGATAAACTGAATCTATAAAGTTAACATTAATTTTCACATTTATATATTCCAGAGCAGGGTCAATCATCACATCAACACAACTAGCTTTCAGCTTCAATCAAACTATTCCATCTGCTGAGGAGATTTCGAAAACTCTTTTGACAGCAGTGGGAACCGGAGATGTCAATCCACTGAACATAATTCCTCAATCAATTTCAGTCAATGGTTCAGGTAAACTCATTTTACTTACTATACCTGTAAACTATCTATAACTATAGATCTATAACGATATCCAGCTAATTTGCTTATTTTTAATTTAATCATATATATGTGTGTGTTTTTTTTATTATTACAGCTTCAGCTACCACTACTGTTCCAGTAGCAACCTCAGTTTCAGGCGGATTGAAGATTGAATCCAGTCTGCTCCAAGCAACATGCCTTATTATTATGTCCAGAATATTTATACTTTTCCTATGAATGCCATAAACATATCAACCATTCATGATAGTTCATTAAGACATATTTTAACAAATTAATTAAACAACAAATGTATTTATTATTATTACATGTATTACATATAGGTACAACATATTTCCCATTGTAGCACACTCTCAAATAATGGTATAGAGCAATATAAAGATAAGTTTGATGATGCTTTGTTTCTCAAGAATATAATTAGACATATTAATGTAACAGCAGGCTGTACTGGGAGGGAAAAGTGGATCTTTTTCCTCATGCATTTCCTAATGTATGTTTTCAAATGTAAACAATGTCAATGTTGTGTAACTTTTGATGTTTAATACTGCTCAAACTTTTTTTCCAGTTCTAACATTTTAACGTTCTAATATTGCAAGATGTCATATTTTATTTTAATTAAATAAAAATATTTATTATGTTTAAATAGTCCAAAATATTGTGCTTTCATAAAAATACAATGAATATAGGCTACATGTTATGGCTTTTAATGGTACAGTATTCACTGTTAGAATGAAACCAGACTAAGTTATACATTAACCTTTACATTAACATTATCTTTGGTCAGTATTTATTTAACTGTAAGTAGGCTTGCATAAAACCATTCCTTTGGAGAGCTGTAAGCAAGAAACTGTCCTTTTTGTGATTCTTTGCTATATGTTATGAGTTAGCATTAAAAACTAGCAATTCTATGTCTAGGATGACACAACACATAGGAAAGAAAAATCAAAAGTGAGATCTCTTTAACATCTCAAATATTTCTCCTAGAAAGAAAGGAAGTTACTTAAGATCAAATAGAGATTTTTGACTGAGTCTCCTGCTTCTCAAAACTTGTCTCCTTTTCTTCAAAAACTAGAGCCCTAGCTAGAGACTTTGGATATCTCACATTTGTCTCTTTTAAAGTTTTAGAGAGATCTCAACAACATCACACTGTGCTCAGAGCGAGAGACCGAAATGTCACAAAAGAAGTGTGTTTTTGGACAACCCTGCACAGATTACCAAAAAAAAAAAAAAAAAAAAACAGCATTAAGGGACCAGTGGATGGAGTTTATTTTTACATAGCGTCAACGGAGTTGTGCAAGTGTTTTTGTTTGTTCCCTGCATTTCGAAGATGCTTGTTTTACAAACAAGGCCCAGTTTGATGCCGGATTTGCACATCGTTTATTTCTTAAGGATAATGCAATCCCAACGAAAAAGGGTCACGATCGTGTGTTGGAACCACAGGCGGTGAGTAAAACTGCTTCAAATATCTCTGTGTTGTTAACTTAGCTATCGGCGCGTAAGAACATCAAGTAAACAACATGCGATGTTGGCATCAAACTGCACTTTCCACATGTACACCTTAAAAAAAAATAATAATAAAGTGGAACTTAGTCATTTTCCAAAACCGCTAAGCAAATATATACAGTTTCAATACATACCACATAGAGACGTCCTGATGTAGTCGTTGCTGCTGCTGCTCTTGATAAATTTCAGCCTCAGGATCTGATTCTGGATCATAAATATACGGCTGAATCTGACTGTTAGCCATGGTTTGTTTTGGATGATGTTTTTGTCCTCACGGTAATGTCACAGTTTCAACGCAAAAGCCTACTGGCGCTCGTGATTCTTTAGCTCCGCCCACAAGCCACGACTCCAGACGCTCTTGTTTTTCCGGGTAAAATCGTTACAGACTAAAGACTTTTTGGAGTTACGAAGGATGCAGTACTACTCTATAGGTACTCAAGATTAACAGGATATTGAGTGAAAACGAGCATTTCACCCCCCCCCCCTTAAGAGTTTTTTGTCTCAGGAGACAAGTTTGAGAAGTATGGGACTCAAGCTAAAGTTTCCATCAATCTTAAGGTAATCTAATTTATGTCTAGGAAAAATATTTGAAATGATTAAAAGTTTTTTTTTTTTTTATTCAGTTCAATTGAAGTTTATTTGTATTGCGCTTTTTGCAGTACAAATCATTGTAAAGCAACTTCACATAAAATTACGTTTCTTCAACTATTTAGTAGCAGTGGTGACTTTATGTGCATATAGCAGAAATGTACGGAAAAAGTCAAGTAAAGACGTAATCAAACATACAGTGAGTACTATTAACAGCAATTATAATATGATGAAGTCACACTTGTAGCAATATTTGGTAGTTCTGTTTGTTGTTTCAGGGTTAGCATCATCTGAGGTCCTCTGAGGGGTCTCAGGTGTTCTGGATCCAGACTGGAGTTGTGTAAATCTTAGGGCAAAACAGAGAAACAAATAGAGACATAATTAGCGTAGCTGCTGTTCCAACCCCAAAAAATTATTAGTTTAACCCAAGCTAAAGAATAATAATGCGTACTTGATCAGATACAACTGCAGTTCAAAATTATGAGATGCATTATTTGAATGATTGGCCAAAGAGATGTTTTTAATCTAGATTTAAACAAAGAGAGTGTGTCTGAACCCCGAACATTATCAGGAAGGCTATTCCAGAGTTTGGGAGCCAAATGTGAAAAGCTCTACATCCTTTCGTGGACTTTGCTATCCCAGGAACTCCAGCATTTTGTGACCTTAGGGAGCGTGATGGATTGTAGCGTGGTAAGTCTTGTCAGGTATCATTAAGTGATCAAGAATCATTCAGTTATATCATGAAGGGCCTTATAGGTACGTAATAATATTTTGTAACCAATGCGGAACTTAATAGATTCTCTTTTTAAGAGATCTCATTTTATTTTATTTTTCGTCTCTCTGGTGTATACAGTGTGGTGTATACAATGCCGGACATTGAAGATAAATTTCAAGATTTAACTAGTAACCCTTGATATTCTGAAATGTTTAATGCTCTTTAAAGGGGGGTGAAATGCTCGTTTTCACTCAATATCCTGTTAATCTTGAGTACCTATAGAGTAGTACTGCATCCTTCATAACTCCAAAAAGTCTTTATTTTTATTATATTCATAAGAGAAAGATAGTCTGTACCGATTTTTCCCTGAAAAACACGAGCGCCTAGAGGCGTGACGTGTGGGCGGAGCTATAGAATCACGAGCGCCAGTAGGCTTTTGCGTTGAGAGCGTTTGGAAACTGTGACATTACCGTGAGGACAAAACCAACCAAAACAAACCATGATTCTGCGTATATTTATGATCCAGAATCAGATCCAGAGGCTGAAATTTAACAAGAGCAGCATCAGCAACAACGTCTCTATGTGGTTTGTACTGAAACTGTATATATTTGCTTAGAGGTTTTGGAAAATGACTAAATTCCACTTTGTCATCTTTTTTTTTTTTTTTTTTAAGCTGTACATGTGGAAAGTGCAGTTTGATGACAACAACGCATGTTGTTTACTTGATGTGCTTACGTGCCGACAGCTAAGTTAACAACACAGAGATATTTGAAGCAGTTTTACTCACCGCCTGCGGTTCCAACACACGATCGTGACCCTTTTTCGCTGGGACTGCATTATCCTTAAGAAATAAATGATGTGCAAATCCGTCGTCAAACTGGGCCTTGTTTGTAAAACAAGCATCTTAGAAATGCAGGGAACAAACACAAACACTTGCACAACTCCGTTGATGCTCTGTAAAAATAAACTCCATCCACTGGTCCCTTAATGCTGTTTCTCTTTTGGTAATCTGTGCAGGGTTGTCTTGCCCTGGCAACCAAAAACACACTCCTTTTGTGACATTTCGCGACGCTCTCGCTCTGATCAGTGAAGTCTGTTGTGCTCTCAGTGCTCTGCTATACGGGAGCGTGCGCTCTTCCGGCAGAAGTGTCCTCAGGACCCATATAAGGAAATTCCGCTCCATCTAACGTCACACAGAGCCATACTCTAAAAAAACTTTCAGAAACTTGTGACAAACCGGAAGAGGTATTTTTGGAACAGAAATACTCCTTCAAACGTACAACTTAATTTTTGAAACTTTGTCCATGTTTAGCATGGGAATCCAACTCTTTAACAGTGTAAAAAACTCAGTATGAATGAAATAGCATTTCACCCCCCCTTTAAATGAAAACAAACGGAGGCAGTGGTATTTTATATCTTATTTCGTTTTATTGTAAATATACAGTAAGGAATATTGCAGTAGTCAAGGCGAGCTGACTGATGTTATCACGTACGCTGCTGTTTGCAGAATTACAGGATTTGCGTCGCCGCGGACATCACAACATCCCTCCTGCTGCAAAGGCATGATGTCTGAGCCCACCACAGATGCAGGGCTTGAACGTGCTGCAATGCACAAGCCAACACCTAAGAAAAGGACAGAACAAAACCATCTCCCCAGAGCACGAGCCTTTTGGAGAGTCTGACCAGGTGTATGTGCCAGCTACATGTGCTACCGAAGAACTATTAGTGGAGTAGAAGGGAATGGATGAAGACCCCTCCCATACTCACACTACTAAGGATGGGCTCCTGACTGGCTACTATTTTATCTACATGCTGCAATCTACATGTGTCACATTTACTCACTCTCATGTTGTTCCAAATCTGATAATTAAACCAATGAAAGTCAAACATATCCTCTTATTTGTCCCACAAAAGAAAAAAGGCTGAACAGTTCTGGTGATCCAGTGTGAATAGTAGCCTCAGTTTTCTGTTCTTAGCTGACAGAAGTGGCACCTAATGTGGTCTTCTGCTACTGGAGCCCATCTGCTTCAAGATTTTACATGTTGTGAATTTAGAAATGCTCTTCTGCCTACCTTGGTTGTAATGATTTTTTTTTTTTTTTTTTTTAGTTATTGTCTTTCTATCAGATCAAAGTAGACTGGCCATTCTCCTCTACCCTATGCAATCAACATGACACTCCCACTCACTAGATATTTTCTTTATTATTTTTTTTTCCCAGAACATTCATTGTAAACCCTAGATATGGCGTGTGTGAAAGATTTCTGAAATGCACAGACAAGCCCATTTGGTACCAACAAACTTGCCATTTTCTAAAGCCCTATTCGGACGGGATTAGCTTTGCAAGCTTAGATAAAGAAATGTAATTTTGCCACAGGATGTCTGTAATATTAATGACCAATTTGCACAGGAAAATAAATCTCAGTAAATCTACACCAGTGGGGGGCATGAAAACTTCTCTGTTATCATGTGTGTGAATGATTTATTAATTAAATTCCGTTTGGATTCTATTGCTGATAGGCACTTACCAAAGCTAACAAAAGTTTCAAGCCTCTAACAAGTGCTTTCAACCATCTTTTGGATCTGAATAACATGTGTTGATGTATGCAGAAAACATTTGATGTTGGCCACAAACTTGTCCCACCATTTAAAAAGCAACTGAATCCTTCTTCAAGTGCCTCCATACTTGAAAAACCATAGAAAACAAATTTAAAACTAGAAATAACGCCATATTTACATATTTAAGTCTATTTGCACAGTGGTATCATTACCTGAGGTAATTTTTTTTTACAGAAGGTAAAAGTCACTGTACTCTTTACTAACACTGTGGTGATGTTAAGCCAGGGTCGTCGCTAGTGGGGTGAAAGGTGGTGACGATTATAGGGGCCCACGTTTGAGGGGGGGCCCTCGGCGATCTCAACCGTCTGGCTGAAGCCAGCCTAAAAAGATGCTCAGGACCTTTGACAGGCCACTGCTGCTTGTGGTTACGAAAGCTTACCATTTTCACGTGTTATTAAGCCTTGCCACTTGTCAATTTAAGTATTAAAAAGAGTTTTAAGCATTCAAACACAAGACGCGAAAAAGCTAAATTGAGTAGCTGGTTACTCGTGCGCTGTGTTCGGTGCACACGCAGAGAGCCGCGTATGTATGTATATATATATATATGTATGTATGTGTCCTCCACTGTTATTCGTAACCTTGGTGAATATGAGCAAAGGTGGCTGTGAAATATATATCTGCATTGTTTATCCTTTTGATCTTTCATAAAAAAATAAAAAATATTCACAAAATTCTAAACTTTCATTGAAGCAAAACAATTGAAAGTGGGGGGAAATCTCATTATGAAATAAATGCATTCTTTAGTTCATGCTGGCCGCAGTTATTGCCACCCAATTATTGCAATGTCAATTTCCCAAGATAACAGCTCTGAGTTTTCTCCTATAATGCCTGAAGAGTTTAGAGAACACCTGGTAAGAGATCAGAGACCATTCCTTCATGCAGAATCTCTACAGATCCGTCAGATTCACAGCTCCATGTTGGTGCTTCTTCTCTTCAGTTCACCCCACTCATTTTCTATAGGGCTCAGGTCAGCTAGAGTTTGTTTTTGGATGAGTGAGGGTCATTTTCTGTTAAACCTATCCGAACGACATGTGGTGATGTAGGAGCTCAAAATTTTCTCAATAAAACTAAAATTTTCCAGCTGTGATCCTTTGGGAGTCTTTAGCAAACTCTCCTCCTCACTGTGTATTAGGACGATAAAGACACATGTTCTAGGTGGATTTGTAACAGCTTTATTTGATTGGAACCCTTTAATTACTGCTCCGATGGTGGAAATGGGGATTTTCAATGCTTTAGCTCTTTTCTTATAGCCACTTTCTATTTTGTGAAGCTCAACAATCTTGTTCTGCAAATCAGAACTATATTCTTCGGTTTTACCTCTTGTAATGAATGATTAAGGGAATTTGGCATTAGTGTTCCACATATTTATAATCCTGGTCTACAGGAAGTCATGGCTGGACAATTTCATGCTCCTAGTCACAAAATATTTCTCACTTTAATCCCTACAGACCCTTATTGTAGCCTATTAACACTGTCATTGTATTATGGTGGTGTATGGGCGAAGATACATCAAAATGCATTTTAAAATAAAATGCCAAATACCTTATTTTTAAGTGTATCAAAATAAATTAAAAAGTACAGTAGCCACAGCATGTATCAAAATAAATGATGGTATTTTTTTATTAAAAAACAAAAAATACTTTTACAAGGAAAAATTTCTTCACAAACCTTTGATCCGCTTGCCTATCTGATCTATACCTTCACCATTACACCGACTCAGTTAATTAAGTGAACAATGTTATTATAGCAACAGTACATGCAGTAAATCTGATAAATGCAACCAGTAAAATGCAACTCTGATCGCCAAGATAAAAGTTAGATTTAAAGCAACCAACTGTTTAATGTTTAACAGTTTGCGAGTGACTCATACATGTATCCTAATTTAGTTACTTGGTGTTTGGTATTGAAGGGCCTACTTTGCATCATCAACACTGACTCAATGAACAAGTCATGCGTAAGAAGACATGGAACCTGTATTCAAGTCCATGCAAACTATAGAGTAGGTACCAATCAGAGGCCACCTTTTTCATGATGTCATCATGTAGACTTTTTTAAAAATATTTTACAGTATTTTAAAACAACAAAAAGACAAAACACTTAATTATTTTGATACAATATACAAAGCCATTTTCACTAATCCTATCAAATACAAATTACAAAATCCTATTTTGCATTTGATTTCAATTTTTTTTTTTTTAGGGGGGCTTTCTGACCCCAAGGCTCGACTAATCTTTGCAACTTTCCAGCTGTGATCCTTTGAGAGTCTTTAGCAAACTCTCCTCCTCAATGTGTATTAGGACGATAAAGACACATGTTCTCTTCCAGGTGGATTTGTAACAGCTTTAGTTGATTGGAACCCTTTAATTATTGCTCCGATGGTGGAAATAGGGATTTTCAATGCTTTACCTCTTTTTTTAATAGCCATTCTTTAAATTCTATTTTGTGAAGCTCAACAATCTTGTTCTGCAAATCAGACCTATATTTTTTGGTTTTACCTCTTATAATGGGGTGGCTCAGTTCTTGGACCACTTCTCTTTTCTGTCTACATGGCATCATTAGGTTCTGTCATTCAGAAACATGGCTTTTCATATCACTGCTATGCTGATGACACTCAACTCTACCTCTCATCCCATCCTGATGATCCGACAGTAGCTACTCACATCTCAGCTTGTCTAACAGACATTTCTTCCTGGATGATGGACCATCACCTTCAACTCAACCTTGCCAAGACAGAACTGCTTGTGGTTCCAGCAAACCCATCGTTTCATCACAATTTCACCATCAAGTTAGGCACGTCAACCATAACTCCTTCAAAAACAGCTAGAAGCCTTGGAGTTATGATTGATGATCAACTTTCTCAGCCCACATTGCTAAAACTGTCTGATCCTGCAGATTTGCTTTATTCAACATCAAGAAGATCAAGCCCTTTCTTTCTGAACATGCTGCACAACTCCTTGTTCAAGCTCTTGTTCTGTCCAGGCTGGACTATTGCAATGCTTTCTTGGCAGGTCTTCCAGCCAATTCTATCAAACCTTTACAATTAATTCAGAACGCGGCAGCAAGATTCATTTTTAATGATCCAAAAAGAATACACGTCACACCTCTGTTTATCAATTTGCGCTGGCTTCCAATAGCTGCTCGCATAAAATTCAAGGCATTGATGTTTGCCTACAAAACTACCACTGGCTCTGCACCCCTTTACCTAAATTTGTTACTTCAGACTAATGTGCCTCTAGAAGCTTGCGTTCTGCAAGTGAACATTGCTTGATTGTGCCATCCCAAAGAAGCACAGTCACTTTTACAGACTGAGCTGAGTCCTTAGCCATCTTCAAGAATCGGCTTAAAACACATCTCTTCCATCTTTATTTGACCCTCTAACTTTAACACTCACTATTCTAATTCTATTCTTAAAAAAATCTATCTACCTTTCTAATCTTTTTGTATTCTATTTTCTTTTCATTAATTATGCAATTGTATGTGTGTGTGTGTGTGTATGTGTAAAGATCTCTAACACTAGCTTGCTCTATTCTTTTTTTATTCTATCTGTTTTCTTTATATTATATTATTTAAAATCCCATGCTATGTGTACTGTGTTAACCTAACTGAGACTTGTTATAGCACTTATATATCATTGCTCTTTTTGTTGTTTTGGATTGCTTCCACTGTCCTCATCTGTAAGTCGCTTTGGATAAAAGCGTCTGCTAAATGAATAAATGTAAATGTAAATGTAATAATGAATGATTGAGGGAATTTGTCATTAGTGTTCCACATATTTATAATCCTGTTGTACAGGAAGTCATGGCTGGACAATTTTAATGCTCCTAGTCACCCTGGTGTGCTTACAAAAAGTAAATATCAATGGTAATATACCTCAGAGATAAGTTACTCAAAATGTGGAAAAAGCAGAGCACTGTAAATACTTTCTGGATGCTTTGTATGGAAATATATTTTGATAGACCTTTTATTTTTTTTGGTCTGATTGTATTTTTCCATTGTGCATCAGCAGCACTTATTTATTTGTTCATTCTTGATATAGTGAACTCAACTGACATACACTATACAGGGGTTAGTGAATGATTGAATAAGTGAGCGATTTCAGACACACAACTGACTCAATGAACAAGTCATGCATAAGAAGACATGGCACCTGTATTCAAGTCCATGCAAATTACAGAGTAGGCACCAATCAGAAGCCACCTTTTTCATGATGTCATCAAGTAGACTTATTTACAAATATTTTACAGTATTTTAAAACAACAAAAAGACAAAACTCTTAAGTATTTTGATACAATATACGAAGCCATTTTCACCAATCCGATCAAATACAAATTACAAAATCCTATTTTGCATTTGATTCCTATTGATTTCTTTTTTTAGGCTTTCTGACCCCAAGGCTCGACTAATCTCTGCAATTTTCCAGCTGTGATCCTTTGAGAGTCTTTAGCAAACTCTCCTCCTCAATGTGTATCAGGATGATAAAGACACATGTTCTCTTCCAGGTGGATTTGTAACATCTTTAGTTGATTGGAACCCTTTAATTATTGCTCCGATGGTGGAAATGGGGATTTTCAATGCTTTAGGTCCTTTTTTTTACAGCCACTTTCTATTTTGTGAAGCTCAACAATCTTGTTCTGCAAATGGTTTTACCTCTTGTAATGAATGATTAAGCGAATTTGGCATTAGTGTTCCACATATTTATAATCCTGTTGTACAGGAAGTCATGGCTGGACAATTTCATGCTCCTAGTCACCCTGGTGTGATTACAAAAAGTAAATATCAATGGTAATATACCTCAGAGATAAGTTACTAAGAATAATTTCTAGCAGGGCCGTGCAGAGACCTTTGGTGGGGCAGGTGCTCAAAGTATAAAAGGGGCACATGGAACAAGGCTTTAAATAGCGCGGTTCAAAATAGCAATACAGCAATATATTATGATGGATTCCTTGCCGATTCGAGTATCAATATGGATGATTATGTATTGATACGGCAGCAAATGCTGTAATGCAATTTTGAAAAAGAAACAGATTAGAAGAGACAATTTTAAAATTTTCAAAGTAAAAAAAATATATATTTCCACCTAATAATAGCTCTGGTATTAGAAACTGAATTGTCTTAAGTTGTCCCAACCTGATGGCTTTTTCTTCTTTGTTCTACAGAATAATTAAGAATAGCTGTTATAGTAAAAACTATAGAAAACGCTCGTGCCTCTACATTTCCCTCTTTCTCACAAGCCTCTGTCTCCTGGCTTGCTTTTCCCTGCTCTCTTTCTGTCACTTTTGCCTCTACATTTCCCTCTTTTTCTCCCTCTTTTTCTTCCTCTATCTCCATCTCCTCATCTGATCTATTACTCTCCATGCTCTGTCCATCTAGGAACAAGGCTCAATTTACTATTTCAGCATTAATCTATTATTTTAACCATCACTACTACTCTTGCACCTAATCAATAAGTCCATCTTAAATACTGATACAAAACATTAAACAACTGATACACTGGAATATAGTGATTCATATTATTATTACTGTTGTAGTTGTTGTTGTCTAAAATTGAACACCTTTGCAATGTTAACAAATGACAGGCTACATGTGTTATTCATCTCCTTCACACTGAACTTTGACGTCAGGTATGCTATTCATTTTATAGTGATATTGATATTTTTACATTTAGTTCCAGAGAGAAATTATTGAGTTTAGGCTAAAGTGGTCTTGCTGCTGTAAACACTGTTGCTATTGTAGATTAAAAAAAATGTATAATTATATTTTAATTCATTTCTGAATTGTTTTTATTTTCATAATGATAATTTGGAGAATGAGAAAATCTGAATAAGCCTTACCAATGTTGTGATAATTATTTTTAAGGCACTCTATGTGTTAAAAAAATAAATAAATACTGTAATATAATAAAAGTTTAGTCAAATAACATAAGACCAGACCCCTCAATCTGGGGCGTCATGCAATCATGATTTTTGAGGGGGCACATGGGCGGCGGGGGGGTGGGGTAAGTCATGCTACGAAAGCACTGTATAACTGATATAGGCGTATGTTTGATTTATTTTTCCTTTTTATTCAAAACAATTCCAAACATGCTTAATATATCAGGAAATATCTCGATTCTCAAACGTGTAATTAAACGCGTTTTGCACCTTTATATATTGTTATTTGATCAATAAATGGAAAGATCGTGTAATCTATTTACTAGGCTACACGTAAAATCCCGATTTTTTACTTAAGTGCCATATCATGCCATAACATATTTTGAATACGACTGAATTTGCATTTAATGTACATTTTAATGACAGTAAGTTACTGATTTTAACACTTTCATTTTACAGAGAGTAAAAAACATTTACATTATCTAAGAACATTTTCATTCAATCTAACCAGAGTTCAGGCACTCTCAAAAACTCCCATTCAAATAACTGAAGCACTTTACATTACATTATGCACATCTGCACTTTTTGTTGTTTATGATGAGAGAATTCGCTAAATAATTCAGTCAGCGAGCAAGTGAACAAAACACCGCGTTTCAGTGATGACTCTTCTGCACGTCTTCGATTGGCCAATGCATTCATAAGCTCAACAGAATCGTGAAGCGTTGTACGAACGCGTCTGTCTCTGGCTCACTGCCAGCCAGCGAACAAGTATTTGAATTTAGCAGCTGATGCTGTGCACTGAACGATCTAATCTAAAAATATTATTCGGCAATTTTTTTTTTTTTTGTCTTTGGAAGCTGCATTTAAAATCCATATATTTTTTTTTTTATTGGCTCAGAAATCTTGAATGGGCACGACGCCTCTGCCCTCGATGCCTGTGAAATTTTTCTCCCTCAAACAGCACGCTAAAGGTTACCTCTACACTACAGGCTACACACCGTTCTCACATCATGTCATTCTTGTAAAATAATAATAAGTAAATAAACATCAAAATCACTTCGCTGAGAATTAAACTCCACTTACCAGCTTCCGCGGTGTTGAAAATATCTTGGCAATTAAAAAATGAACGTGCAGTGTGACTAATCGTCCTGGTTGGATGAGGAGGTTGTCGTCGTCAGGTGAAAGGTCATCATGTGGGTCATCAATTATTATTCAGAAATTTTACTAATATCAGAATCAGAATCAGAATCAGAATACTTTATTAATCCCCAAGGGGAAATTCTTTGTCACAATAGCCCGCCTTTCAAGCATAAGAAATGAATAAATAAAAATATAAATAGTATAAAAGTATAAATAAACATAAATATAAAAAGCAACATGGAATATTTCACATACAAGTATTAAAGATAATATTACACAGAAACAGGGATATTGTCAGTTAAAAATTAACTAAATGTCAGTGTATCAGGCAATTAGAGGGAGGCGTTATAAAGCTTAATGGCCATAGGGAGAAATGACTTCCTGTGACGCTCTGTGGTGCATTTCGGAAGAATAAATCTTTCACTGAAAGTGCTCTTGTGTTTGAGCAGCACATAATGAAGTGGATGGGATACATTGTCCAGGATGGCATGTAATTTGGACAACATCCTCCTCTCAGACACCACCGCCAGAGAGTCAAGCTCTACCCCCACAACGTTGCTAGCCTTACGGATCAGTTTATTGAGTCTGTTTGCATCTGCAACCCTCATCCCGCTGCCCCAGCATGCAACAGCAAACATGATAGAACTTGCCACCACCGACTCATAAAACATTCTCAACATCGTCCTGCAAATGTTGAAGGACCTCAGCCTCCTCAAAAAATAGAGACGGCTTTGGCCCTTCCTGTAGAGAGCTTGAGTGTTCTTAGCCCAGTCCAGTTTCTTATCAATGTGCACTCCTAGGTACTTATAATCCTCCACAGTGTCCACAGGGACCCCAAGGATGGAAACTGGGTTCACCGGTGTCTTTGCTCTCTTTAGATCCACAACCAGCTCCTTCGTCTTTGTCATGTTGAGCTGCAAATGGTTCTGCCCGCACCATGTGACAAAGTCCCTCACCACAGCTCTGTACTCGGTCTCATCACCCTCTCTAATACATCCAACCACAACAGAGTCATCAGAAAACTTCTGAAGATGGCAAGACTCTGTATGGTAGTTGAAGTCCGTGGTGTAAATAGTGAAGAGAAAGGGAGAGAGGACAGTCCCTTGCGGGGCCCCGGTGTTGCTGATTATGCTGTCTGATACACAGTGTTGCAGGCGGACATACTGTGGTCTGCCAGTCAGGTAGTCAACAATCCAGGACACAAGAGGAGCATCCACCTGCATCGCTGTCAGCTTCTCACCCAGCAAGGCCGGCCGGATGGTGTCGAAAGCACTCGAAAAGTCAAAAAACATGATCCTCACCGTGCTCGCCGGCTTGTCCAGGTGGGGGTAGATACGGTTGAGCAGAAAGATGATAGCATCCTCAACACCAATTCTGGGCTGGTATGCGAACTGGAGTGGATCCAGGATGGAACTAACCATAGGCCTCAGCTGCTCCATGACCAGTCTCTCCAGGGTCTTCATAATGTGAGAGGTCAGTGCCACGGGTCTGTAGTCCCTGGAGTTACTAGGACGTGGCGTCTTAGGCACAGGAACTATGCAAGATGTCTTCCACAGTACAGGGACCCTTTGGAGACTCAGACTCAGATTGAAGATATGATGAAGTACTCCACACAGCTGCGAGGCACAGGCTTTAAGCACCCCAGGACGAACACCATCAGGCCCTGCAGCCTTATTTGAGTGTAGTCTCCTCAGCTGTCTTCTCACCTGCTCAGAAGTGAGGCACACAGAGATTGGAAGAGGAGGAAGAAGAGATGAGTCATTTGGCTGGAGAGTGCTATTAACCTGTGGGGTGGAGGATGTGGGTGAAAGGATGTCCCAAGAGGAGGAGGGAGGACAGTGAGGAGGAGAAGGGAGTAGTTGGATAATAGGTGAGACAGCCGCAGAGTTAGTGGGTACATGTGCATGAGAGACAGTATCAAATCTGTTGAAAAACAGATTAAGTTCGTTGGCCCTGTCCAAGCTGTCCTCAACTCCACTGCAGCCATTCGATCTGAAGCCAGTGATGTTCCTCATGCCGCTCCATACCTCCCTCATGTTGTTTTGCTGGAGTTTACGCTCCAGCTTCCTCCTGTACTTATCCTTAGCCTTAGATTGGGCATGGGCAGGCATTTACAAAAGAGTACGTTATGACAAAAAAAAAAAAAAAAAAAAAGAGAGAGGAAATTTTGCTTTGACAAAAGGGCACTTTGGGCACCAAGGTGCTCAAGCTGGTGTGCCAGCTGCCCAAAAGCAGGTGTGCCAAGCTTCTAGCATCATACTCAAAAAGACTTGAGGCTGCAGTTGGTTCCAAAAGTGCTTCAACAATTGATACATTAATGTTTTTTGATACATTAATGTTGACATTTTTTTTTGGTCTGATTGTATTTTTCCATTGTGCATCAGCAGCACTTATTTATTTGTTCATTCCTGATATAGTGAACTCAACTGCCATACACTATGCAGGGGTTAGTGAATGATTGAATAAGTGAGCGATTTTAAGACACAACTGACTCAATGAACAAGTCATGCATAAGAAGACATGGCACCTGTATTAAAGTCCATGCAAATTACAGAGTAGGCACCAATCAGAGGCCACCTTTTTCATGAAGTAATCTCTTCTTTAAAAATATTTTACAGAATTTTAAAACATCAAATATACAAAACACATAAATATTTTGATACAATATATAAGCCATTTTCACCAGTACTATCAAAATCCTATTTTGTATATATATATATATATATATATATATATATATATATATATATATATATATATATATATATAATACACTAGGCTACGCTATATCATATTTCTTATCATATTTGATTGCAATCATGCATGAAGATGACGAAACGCTGTTGCCATCTTCGTCACCATTTGTCTACAATTCAATGAAAGTTGCAGATCTGGTAATGTCATGTGTAAAGCATCATATGCACGTCACGTCCACGCTAATGATAACAAGCCTGCAACAATTTTGCACTCTGCTGCACAAAAACTTCCGCGTCCCATTACTGTACCTTAAAAGTTCTCATTTATTAGCTTGGTCAGTGTTGGTTACATGTTATCTGTGCCATTGTTTCAACTTGGAACTTGTTTAATATAAATTTTAATTTTAATAAATGTATGCATTTAGCAGACGCTTTTATCCAAAGCGACTAACAGTGCATTATCTATCATGCGTTCAATATTAATTATTTGACAAATTTGTTCACTAACAAATATACAAAATACTTTTCAGCAATTACACAAAACTCATAGAAACTACCACACTTATTTTTGGCTAAATGTCTGTACAGTATGTGTGTGTTGACTACAAACTTAATATTTCAAATCAAATCAAATCTCTTCATTGTCTTTTTTCAATATGTTTTTCTTATATGCATTACATATTTTTTAACAGGCCTACATGAAATGTGAATTTCTGCTTTATGTAAAACCATGTGTCAACTCATGCAAGCCATAAAAGTATTGAGTTTGTCTTCATTGCTATATATTTTATATGTTGGCTATCGATATACAGCCATATTTGGTCCGTACATTGAAACTTATAAGCAGAAATGTCCATTATAGAAATATAGTATTGTGTCTGAATGTATTTTTGTTTCGTAAGAGCAGTGCATGAGCCAGAACTGTGCAAACCCTGAGTGTTAATTACTGTCAGGCATGTCAAAGTGCTTGATTAGTCTCACAGCTCGAGGGAACTTTGAAATGGCAAACAGGGGTGTGAATATACATAAACAGAGATGCTCCCTGGCATCTTTCCGCATAATTCAGTGTAGATGAAGAAAAGCAGGAATTTTGGATGTTTTGTTTTCCATTGCTGCATGAAATTGTTTGCTCATTTTTGTTGGCAACAGTCCCACTATTTCAAGTATGAGTTCTGCATTCATGCTGTCATAAGTACTGTGCTTTTATTTGTCTTCTTTTTTTAGTGAATGAGGACTTGGCTGTCAACCTCCAAAATCACACCTTGTTTTGACCAATTCTATTTATTATAGAAGTATACAATAAATGTGCTGCTTTTATTTTTATTAAATTCATTTGTAGACATATGACCTATGAATTTGTGAGGTCATTATTTAGGAGAAGTACAGTATGTAAACATGATAAATATAAAAAAAAAAAAAAAAAAAAAACATTCTTTTTGTTTTGAGCCTTTATTGTGAGCTTTTTAATAAATCAGCCAATTCAGCCAAATCAGCTGATCCAGATGCTATATTGTAGAAATGCTGTAGAAGCATTCAGATAAAATTATGCGACCCTAAGCGATTTAGAAAATGGATGGAAAATGTGGTCTAGTGCTTTCTACTTGACAAATGTTCAGTTGTATTAAATGATATGAGATTATGTGATGTATATTACACACTCATTTACTTATCAGATCTCAGGATACCAAAGAAATGACCCAACATACCTTGGACTTCCTATTACGGCTTTAATGTCCTAGTAAGATGTTTCTGATAAGCTTCAAGCTTTCAAGAGCAGATAAATGCAACAATCACAATGACTGACACACCCAAAGTCTGTTTTCATCACGTCACAGGTCTGCGCACAAACTATTCAAACTAGTGCGACAGCTGCATTCTCTGACCCTTTAGAAACACAACAGTATTAAGAAAAGACTGGATCTTCCCCCTGTTTTCCGTGTAATGTGGCTTCTCTGAACTGATATTGTGCACAGCAGATGTGACGCCACGAGCCAACAGGTTTCAATGAAGAAACAGGAAGTTTACTCAAAGCTGTAATAAATACAGTTATTATAACTATTTATTTATAGCTAAATATAGTTACTTATATCATACTTATGAAGACATAACCCATGTCCCCACTTTTCAAAACGCTTATAAAAATTTTTTTTTTTTTTTTGAGAAAGTAGAAATGCACAAAGTTTCCTGTGAGGGTTAGGGTTAAGTGTAGGGTTGGTGTAGGGCCATAGAATATACAGTTTCTACATTATAAAAACCATTACGCCTATGGGATGAACCCACTTTTCACAAAAACAAACGCGTGTGTGTGTGTGTGTGTGTGTGATATCATATGACCTGTATTGACAATGATAAACATATTTGACCTCATGAGAACGTTTCCAAATAAATGAACAACATAACACCATAGAAAACACATCAAACGCTATTATATAACGTAATTTATTAAATAATATGAAACTGCTCCTCTGTATTTTTTTTTTTTACTTTTTTAATTGTTTGAAATTGATCAAAACAGTGAGAGATATTATTATTTTAATTAGTTTTTTGTTTTTGCTTGTGTAAACTTTAGAATTAAGTCCAATGTGCAGAAAAGCTAACAAGTCCAATAATATTTTTTATTATTTGAAAATTATTATTATTATTATTTGACATTGGTGTTATCAATTCCACCTTATACTAAAGCTATATGTTATCAATACCATCTTGTTGAAAAAAGAAAAGTGTATTTTGTTTACCTGCAATGCATTTTTGAGTTTGTGTGAGAAGGGAGCGGTTCTGATTTAATTACCTCTGATAATTTACTGTAAGTTTGCAGGTGTATACACCTTAAAGACAGAAAGAGCCTGAAGCATCTGTATCGGCAAATCCCTTTTAAATTCAGAGTAACTTCCTTTACTTGTGTGCTTATACTCATACTCATGCTAGAATCACTCAAGCACGGCCCCTGGTTTACCGATTTAGAAATATGTTAGTTAATTGTTAAACAGTTATACATTTGAAAAAAAAAACTGAATGTTGCATATATTGCAAATGTATTTAGATATCTGAATGCCGACGATCAAGCAAATCTAATGACAGTGACATGCAAATCAGAATTCACATTTGCTTTGATCTTCACAAGAAAAGCATATTTTTTAAGTGAAATTTATCAAATGAAATATGTAAACTGCACTTCATGTTTGTTTCTGTTTAGATCGTCACATTTTTATTTATTTATTCATATTAATATAATCACTTTTAAGATTGAATGTGTGCATTTGGGGGAAAAAAATATAAAACATTAAAACGTTGTAGGCTACAGACGTTTGAAAAGTACTGAACACTGTAAGCGTAGTTAATAAAAAAGTTTCAAGATGGTTTTAATGACACTTATATACAAGTTTAAAACTGTCAGTGCAAATAAAAATATTAAAAGTGCATTAAGGGGATATAACCACATGGCTCAAATAATAAAAGTGGTTTACTTGTAGTGGTTTACTCTTTAGGCCACTGTATGCTTCAGGCATGATTGTGCAGATACAGGTAGCCTATATTTAGTCTGTTTACTGTAGGTGTGTCAGTATAAGAGAGGCACCTTGTGGTGTATTTCTGTTTAACACCAACGCGTCCTTCAGCTTTTTGATGACAAACCACTAAATATGATGGTCTTCTTTCAAGGGACACTATTAAAGACTACTGCTGATTAATCTAGGGCTTTAATCATAGTAATTTTCCACAACATGAGAAGCTTCAGGTTATATTACTGTATATATACCGACGCAGGTTATATTACTGTATATATCATGACCAATTCATATTCTATGAGGTGGCGAATTGGCTTTATTGTTAGAATTACTGAATAACACTCGAGGGTTGTCAGAGGGCGACTTTACTCACTTTAGTCTATTGATCCAAAGTGCAGTTATTAAACATTAACTGTAGAGGTCGTCCTAACAGCATGTTTAGATTCATTCGCAGGAAAAGGAGAAAAGATGTCTATGAAAATATGACTTAACCTTCATGTGCATTTTATAATTTATGTTTAGAATGAAATAAGGCAACATATGTTCAGAACATAATAAGCCTATAAAACCAAACATTCAAATGTTTGTATACACTTGTTAATGTATTAGCTGTAGTAATAATGAATAACATATTTTTAAAACTGTTTAAATAATTTTTAAACAAAGACTAATTATATTTTCAAAAAAAAAAATTCATGAATTCTATAAGTATTTTATAATTATCAGACTTTTTTTTTTTTTACTGAAACTGCTGACTATATGACATTATTATTTAGCTTATTCTGTGTGTCCCGTTCATTACTGTGAAATGTCAGGAAATGTAATATCTGGCACGCAAACATTCATAGCATTGCAGTTATCATGATTTGTTTCTTGCTATGCTACAACCCACGATTTATACCGCTAGGCCTACTACCCAAAAAAATGTCCCTGAAAATTATAAAAGTGAAAGAGAAACTTTGTTTGGGAATTCACCTATCTACCCTACTTCTGTTATGGCATTAACAAACACATCCGGCACTCCAGATTCTCACCAAACACATGATTTACAAGAAGAGCTCAGCACTGACACTGACCTAACCAAAGGTGTTCACGTGACTTTACCGTCCAGTTATGAGAAACACAATTGTGAGAGATTTCTGGAAATCACTGTACTTTGTCTTGCAGTTCGAAACGAACTAGTTTCCCTCACTGTGTTTTACAGTATGTTGTTTTATTATATTTGAACCACGGTGATTAATGATCTAGGATCAAACTTATACAGGTGATACTGTAGGCTACTGTGAAAGTTGACTATAGTTAGTAGTTAAGCCATCTTGTTGTGCCTTTCATAGCTATTTGTGTATTTTTTTTTTTGTGGTCATTTTATTACATTATGCTGAAGTTATGGACGATACACTTACAAAGTGAAAGTGAAACTGTTTTATTGTCAGTACTACAACCTCTGTGTGTTCTGGCTTCACAGCCCTTCCTGATCCATTGTTGTATAGAATACAAGGCAATACAAAGTATAATATTTTAATCTTTTAAATTATTATTCTTTTTTGAGTCAGTCAAGTTCAGAGACAGCTTAAACAGAACTGTCTGCCCATGCATTATCAACAACACACACAATTCCTTTCGGTTTCATTTGGTTGCTTTTATTTATGGTTGCATGCACTGGACTTGTTTTGTTTTAGAAGCAATAGAAAAAAATATATCCTTTTACACAGCTTTGTTACTAAATGTGTAAACTAAATATCTCGTACAGTAACAATGTGATATTTAGAATGGCTGTACATACATTTAACATATTTCACATGTGTCTAGTAAACATTAAAACAATGAACTTACAAATAAACAAATAAAATCTATCTTTTATAATAGTCTATGTCTTTTATATACTTTTAGCTTCCTTCAATATCTGGTCCATTTTTTTAATGTTTGTTTTTATATAGAAATGTATTCTTAATCGCTGAGAATCTAATCATTTAAGCAGATAAAAAAATTCAGTACAATGCTTCCATGACTTTGATGATATGTAATGCATCATATGTGCTAAAGCTAATATAAGATAACACATCAAAACATATAGACACTGTAATAAAAGCAAAGTTTTACGTAAATTTACAGTCCTAGAGTGTAATTTATTCCAAAGCATATAGTGTTGAATGTAAACAACAAGAAAGTCTCTTAACCTCCATGACATTTCTGGTAGGTGATGAACACGGCTCCGGGCTTCACCTGCAGCTCGGACAGCTTCTTGTGCGGCTGAACTGGTTTACCATTATAGGACAGATGCCCACTTCTTAGTTCTGGTCTGAGCTTCAGGACCTTCTGCTGGAGTTTGGCGATGGTATCGATGCTCCTCACCGTCACAGAAATCTTCGTACCGTCAGAGCCATTGAAGACATTCACGGGAAAGCGTTTAAGTCCTGGGGAAACTGGCTCTTGAAGTTGGAGAACGGCGTGGGTGGTGTTTCCTAACGGTTCAGGGAAGGGAACAGGGTCTCCTCTGGGATGTTTGGGGTCTCCTTTGACACACTGTTTCGGTCCACATGTTTCAGGCTGAAGAAAGATTGGAGCCTGAAAGAGAATGAAAATATCCAGAGAATGTGAGCATGGCACCTTAAGACAACAAAACAAAACACAAGTGACAGCATTTTCATAAGACCATACATAACACTATCGTGTTAAAAATGTTCTGTACTTATAAAATGTATTTGAAAACATCTTACTGGTGCTGCTTGAATGACTGTAGCCATGCTGGTTTGAGCTGCCAAACATCCACAATCCACAAATGATGTTCTGTTCCTGTGCTGATTGAATTTATAGTCAGAGTTATAGTCAGAGACATCTTTGGGAATGTACCGGACTTCCCATGTGTTGTTGTTCTAGTAAACATGCCCATCCCATCCCTGCTGGGCTGATTTTCATCAAACGTGCATTTAAAGGAACAGTGCACCTCTGCGTAACTACAGCAACAGTGTGAGCACAAGAGCCGGATTTGACACAAATGGTAACCACCGTACTTTAGTCGCACTTCAAAACAAATAGATTCATGTTTAATTTCATTTTCATTTTAAGCAGTGGTAGCTGTTTTTGTATGTCATATGTGGTGATGGTAACATGAACCTACATCATATTTTATGTCAGTAAAACAAACCTATATACAGAAGAACTTTTCTTGAGATTATTATTTTACTTGCAAGGTGGTCCATGACCATGTTAAACATAGGGAATATAAAGGCTCATTGTAATTCCATATACTACTACTTGCCATCCTTTAGTATAAGACATTGTATTTGTCAAAAATAATTGTACTGCTAATAAACTGATAATGAGAAAATCTAGATCATAACAGGCCTGTTGAATTTAACTGAGTGTTAAATCATACTGGACATTCAAATCTGGAAATAAATCTCAAAATGTAAACGGAGAAAGATGAAGAAATATTTAAGCTTCTGCTGTATTTCTTTGGGACACTAACATGTCTGTTCTCTTTGTGCAGACTGTCAGATGTTCTTGTTTCCACTGAAGCTCACGATATTCTTAAGAATATACAAGATCATGAAGGAGAACAATAGCAGGACTTGTTCATGTAGCTCCAGTGCTGCTTTCATTAGAGAAGCTCAATTTAATGAAGAATTTAATTTGAAGTGTTGAATATCATAACTCATATCATAAGCTATCATTTTCAACAACATATTACAATGGTATTGAACTAGAAAACAGTGCAAAACAGAATTTATTTGCTTCAGATTCTTGTATTTATTTGCATTGAAACTAGAATCTGCTTCCTCTTCTGTGTGGTTAGATTCTGTCATTTCCGCTAGCTCAGTGTTATGTTGTTTGCAGATTTTACAGAAGGTGTCTTGCAATGTACCGATTAAGACTGAAACTCTTCCTCATCAATTCTTAAAGAATACAAAACACAAACCTAAAAATACATCTTTATTCCATCAAGTTTTATTTCTTGCGAATAAAAGAACATTTTAACTGCATTTTTTTTTTTTGTTTCACTATCATTTTGATCCCACAAAGCTTGACACACTAATGATAAATCACATTATTGTAATTAAAGGCACATTATGATACAGAATGATTTACCATTGAGCCTTATGACAAAATAGAAGGACAAAGTCCTTGTTAACCTCCATGGCATTTCTGGTAGGTGATGAACATGGCTCCTGGCTTCACCTGCAGCTCGGACAGTGTCTGGTCCAGCTGAACAGGTTTGCCATTGTAGACCAGATTCAGGCTTGCTCCGAGGTCAGGTCTGAGTTTCAAAACCTCCTGCTGCAGTTTCCCGATGGTATCAGTGCCCCTCACAATCACAGGAATCTTCATACCATTAGAGCCACTGAAGATATCGACAAGAAAGCTTTCAGGACCTGGTGCAACTGGCTCTTGAACCTGGAGAACGGCGTGGGTGGTGTTTCCTAACAGCTCATGGAAGGGAACAGGCACGGTGGGGTCTCCTTTAACACATTCCCTGGGTCCACATGCTTCATGTCGGAACGGAAGGTATTGAGCCTGAAAGAGAACCAGACATTTGTGACAATAAAACAAACATCTACACGATCAAAAGGTCTTATGTAAAATGTTGGCATAATATGTTCAATTTTCTGATTTAAAATGCATTTAAAAACAATCTTACCAATGTTCCATAAAATGTAGCCATGCTATCTTAAACTGGAAATCCTTCTTGTCTTCTGTGTTTCTTGGTGTTTGTCATGCTCTGTATGCTTTTGTGGGTCTAATAAATACAGAAAGTACCTTCTCATTGTTTGGCGACAGACTCCTCCTCCTGAAATCTCATATAATCTTTCTGTTTCATTCACCACAGCCCCCTGGAGGGAGATTCACCGACTATGAAAAACATCCAATATGGGTGGACATGAGACAGAAATTGTTACCAAAAACAAAACAGAAACCCGACAAGTCATGATGTCTTATTTCCCTCATTTGTACCTTTATTATTTATGTCACGTTATTTTAAGAGTAAAACTCTAAATCACCACTTCTGAACACTATAATTTTGCCTTCTAGGACTGTAGTTTTTATAGTATTTTTTTGGATTGAAGGATCAGATTAATCTAGCCTGGTAATACCAGACTCTGCTACTTCACTTTGCTTCGTAGACAGAAGTGAAGTACAGAAGCGAAATGAAATTGAGCGGAAGTAGGAAGTCTGACGTAGTCAGGCTAAGATCAATCCACCTCACCATGTAAAGTCCCCAAGATACTGAAAGTGTAAGCATCTCGGCTAGATAAATATTACCATATATAACCATGAAAACAAATAACATTGAAAATGAAATTAATTTCACATGCATGAACCAGGGTCAAATTGACTCACTAATCGATAAATATATTTATTTAAATTGTTTTTTAATGAGACAATCAAATAATAATAAAAAAAAAGATTGGTGACATTTTCCATGAGTTTGATTTTTATTTTGCTGTACAAATATTACATCAAACCCAGAGACTTAAAGCAGATTCACAACCCAAGCGGTCCACTTAAGGGTCACTGATCCAACATTATTACAGGTCCCTAGTATTTTCCATAGTGAGGTTCACATGTCAGTCCATTCAATAGGCACTACACACGTATATACAATAGCATGTTAAGATCTGATGAGATCTCTCACAGTACTGTACTGAAACGCTCTACAAGCTGCTGGTTGTGTTCCCTGCTCCCTTCTTGACACTGGGTGGTGTTTTCTGCACCATCGAGAGCGTGTCTCTTTTCTCAATCTTCCTCAGCTGTTTCTTCTTCATTCTCTTGATCTTTGCTGTATTCTTAATCTGAAAGGGCAAAGCAGTAATGGGTTATAAAAAAAAAAAAAAAGATAGTAACAACAACTGATTTTTTTGGGGGTGAAAAATAGACATTCTGCATTTACCACTTGCACAATCTCTGCTTTTCTTTCATTTTCTGCTCGTCTTCTCAGGTTTTCTGCTCTCCTCTTCTTTTTCTCCTGCAAATTTAAATGCAGAAAAAGCACATATGACCAATGCTCACTTTAATTTTTTTAATTTAAGATTTTAACTGCAAAACCTCATGATATTGTCCATGCATCACAATCTCAAAATCACAAGGTTTGACACTTTTGTTGAGTAGGGAAGCATTACATTAATCAAAAGGGGAAATAAACACAGCCTTGGTTTGCATAAGGGACTTATCTATGCAAGTTGTAAGGATATTGAAGACAAATGCAATAAAAATAAAAACAGTCTTTTGGTGCATAAACTGGCCTCTTTCTCTCTGGCCTGCTCATCTTTCAGCTGTTGGTGGTACTGCTTCACCAGCTGCTTCTCTCTCTTGGCCTCCATCTTTGTTTCCCATGATGTACGCAGAGGTTTGTCTCTCAACAGAGCAGAGAACCTACAAAAAGTCAAATAGATACAGTTCCAGACTGAAAAACACTTTTGTACTAATAAACAGGCAGAAACGAATACAAAAAAGGCCAAACAATAAAACGGCTAGAAAACTCAAAGTATTATTATGGACTAATAGACATGCAAGAACATGAATGCAAACATAGACACGCAGTCTGCTAAATTAAACAAGCCAAGTGTTATGAAGACAGTGATAAGAAACATCATAATGTTAATCACCTTTGCTTATTTCTGTCTTTCCAAACTCTTCCTGATTTAGGTTTCCCCAGAGGTACCATCTTACTTTTCTTCTCACTGGATTCTGAGTGAGTCCTTTTTTTGCCCCTTTTCTTGGGGTCAGTGGGACCAGTGGCTTCAGTCTCTGTATTATTTACCACGTTTTCCTTCTCACTGGTCTGATCTGACCCTATCAGACCTGACTCTTGACTGACATCTGCTGATGTGGACAGATCTGGACACACTGGTTCTGTCTGTGGACTGCACTGGTCGCTTTGAGTATCTGCTGTACTCTCATCGGGTGGTGATTCTTGCCGAGCCTCGGTGTATTCTGCCGGATCTTCCCGCACAACGGACTTTCTGGTCCGGCGGACGGGAGTTTTGGCCGCGGGTGTCCGTATTCTGCGACCGCTGCGTGTGCGGCTCACAATGGGAGAGTCCTCTTCGTTGTCGAGAGCTTCTGTCTTTGTGGCAGCCTCTCCTCCGTTTGTTTTCTTGTTTATAGACGCAGACATCATCGGAGTTGTGTCGATCAATACAAAACAAAAATAATTAAACTGTAATGAAATCTACACGTGCGGAAACCATAGGCGGAAACACACGTGTATTCCTCCTGTGCTTCGACAAGCGAAGAAGAAAAATCATTAAGAAGCGCTCAATATCGCTCCCTAGAGGTTGGGAGACGCGTAGCGTTGAAGGAATGCGACTCATATCCGCGATTCGGTTCTCGAAGAGGTTCAAAGACTCGGTCAGTGATTCTTTTTTGCGCTATCCTATCCGTTTTAATGCTTTATGTCAACAAATAACATGTACAATGTCATCTCACATTGAAAATTTCACATACATCAACAAGAAGAAACAAGGAAAAAGGGGAAAAATTAAATACAAAGTAGAGAGGGTGTGCTACTTAGCATCAGTTTACAGACACATTGTACATATTCTACACTTCCATATATGTTACAATGCAATTTAAATACTATATATAACGTATATATATATATAAAGGCAGGTACACTGTGAACAGAAGAAAACAGTTTAGTTTCTTATCATTTTAGTCCTTTTTTAGCAAGAGCGTTTGAAAACCACGGACTGTATGAAAATCTAATAAAACTCAACGCGCATCTGATCGAGTGCACTGCTCGTGCCCGTGCGGATTTAAGTTGAGTACGCGCGTTCGTAATGGTAACCGGAAGCGGAGTCTTCGTCAGCGCGAAGGGTGTGTGTGTGTGGTAAGTTTAGTGACAATCGCACACAGCTTTTATTGATTTAAACAACAAACCTATATATGGTGTTTCATTGCTATATGAAGTTCACAACACTTACAATATAAATACTTTATTTTTTATTCGCAAGAGTCTCGAGTACGTCGGTAAAACTAGCCTGTTAGCTGTTATGCTAGTCAACGTCTAAACTTTAATATAAGTTACGCAATATTTAATTTTAGACTCTTGTGTCTCAGTTAAATATATCTAAATCACCATATATGGGAAGAAATGCTCCTTTGTGTTTTTAGATGCTGCGAAAATTATTTTATATAGTTAACTCAAAAAAGACCACTTAACGTTAACTTAAATGAAAAGTTTAACTGTTGTTTTTAAACCCTTTCTTTTTCATATATATATGTTTTGTTATACCATTTTATATTAGAATTAACTAGTCATCATTTCTTTTGTTGTTATGTGCGGTTTAGTGGCATTTATGTGAAATACCTTCTGCAATCATAAGTACAACACATCCTTTCCCAGTCATACAATACACAGGTTTACTCACGAATGTCTAGCTACCGGACTGAATGCTTCGAAACTGGGATTGTCTTTTGCAAATCCAGCGACTCATTCCTCCTTAAAAGTGTATTAACTTGTTACTTCTGTAAACATGACTTTGTTTGACTACTTTGAGATTTAATCACACTCTTCTCTGTTTCAGATGACTTAGGATCTTAAGAAGGATCACCTCCATGAGTATGAGATCTGACGTTCTGCAGAGGATATTATAAGAGGATGAAAAGCAATCTCTGTCACCAAAACCCAAACAAGTTATATTACCGATCTCCTCACATCAGTCACCACACTCCTCAACTAAAGAGTTAATTGTTGGACATCTATAGGAAGTCTTTTAATCATAACCATGGTGGACAACCGATACGCCACGGCTCTGGTCATCGGCTCTGTGCTGAGCCTGCTCGCCACCGTCTATCTCTCTGTTGCAATGGGTACGCACCACTGGTACCAGTACCACAGCCAGCCGGCCAGCAACTACTCGGACCTGCAGAAGAAATTTGAGGGAGAGGACGTGAATGAGGGGAACTACAGCGACGCTCTGTTCCGGCTGAACGGCACGCTGGGTCTCTGGTGGCGCTGCATTCTGGTGCCCAAACACCTTAAAGAGCCTGGTAAGGAGAGGAACTTATGGTTATGTATTATTATTGTGCAGTTGGTTAAAAATTGATGCTTGCTACACTTTGCTTTCTCTCTCTTCTCACTCTCCGCTTCCTCCTTTCCAGATCTGATAGTGACTAAATGTCAGGCCTTTACTTTGCCACAGCAGTGGGAAACCAAGTACAACTCCCCGGGGAATATTAAAAGTGGAGAAGATCTGCTGCGTACATGTACGTCCTGACTTGAAATCAATCATGTACTCGCATCTATATTTTCTAGGGATTTCTTTTGATGATATTCCGTTCGATTTATACACTACCATTTGAAAGGCTGGGGTGGGGTCTTACTGGATAAATAAACCCTTTCAAGTAAATTTGCATTGAACTAAACAAAAGTGACAATCAAGAGATTTATATTAGGGCTGTCACTTTTAGATATTCGAATAAATTGCATGATATTCGATATCCGTTCAAATTAGATTTTTCTCAAAAGTGATCGCCCTAATTTATATTGTTACAAAAGATTTCTGTTTCAAATAAGTGCTGCTTTTTTGAACTCTCCATCATCAAAGAATCCTGAAAAAAGGAATACATCATAGTTTCCTCAAAAATATGAAGCAGCACAACCGTTTTCAACATTGATAATATTATTAATACTTGTTTCTTGAGCAGTAAATCAGCTTATTCAAGTGATTTCTGAAAGATCATGTGACACTGACGTGGCGTAACAATGCTGAAAATTCAGCTTTGAGTCATAGGAATAAATGATTTTTTTTATTTGAAAACGGGTATTTTAAATTGTAATAAGATATCCTAATAATACAGTTTTAATGTATTTTTAATCAAATCAAATAAATGCAATCTTGGTGAGCAGAAGAGTCTTCTTTCTGAAAGTTAAAAGAAAATCTTGCTGACTTTTGAATGGCAGTTTATATATTGGAAAGATTTTTATTTTTCATTTATATCAAACATTTAATTTTAAACTTAATGACCAAATAAAAACATATCAAAGCTATATCGGCTAATTTAACTAACAATGAAAAGAGTAAAAATAATTTGTAATGCTCATTCCATTCACTTATAATTGTTTATTGTCTAGAAACAGTTACTTTAAGTAAGATTCATTCATATATAGTATTTTAAAATTTGAAGTTATTTGCTGTGTCATCATGTTTTAAATGTTTGTGTCCACAGACCTGTGGAAGTGTCAGTTCCTGTTGCCGCTGGTCTCTGTGGGGCTGGTGTTTCTCGCAGCGTTGATCGGAGTGTGTGCCTGTCTTTGCCGCAGTATCACTCCCACACTATTCGTAGGGCTGCTGCATCTGCTGGCCGGTAAGACATTAATAACAGCTAATGGCTATATATATATATATGTAATCGATTCGATTCTCGATTTTTACATTGAGTCATGAAGCTCTGTGTTGCTCTGGGTGTTGCTCTGGATGTACAGCAATCTGTAGTCAAAGCAACTAAATGTGCGCAGCTCAGACCTTCAATAACTTTCTCTTTTACATTATTGTACATGGAGGGAATCACCGTAGCTGTGAGATGCGTTCTACTTGGGATTTCGTAGCGTGGCTCTAGCACGCTAATTAAATGCCTAAAACCGGAGTTTTCCACCACCGAATAAGGTCGCATGTCCGCGGCTATGAATACTCCTACCGCACGCGTAATTGCATTTGCACGAGTTGAGTTGCTTGGAAGTTCAATTCCAAATGAAGACGGAAGAGTAGTTTGTGTAGTTGTTGGTTTAACAGATAAATCTATGTTTTTGTGGTGCCTGCAGGGATGCCCTGCCATGTTAGTCGTGTTGCCAGTGAGAGAATATGGTACACGCACATAGCACAGCTTGCAAACTGTTGTTTTTTTGTCGACAACGCGAACGTTGTCAACATAACTCACTGGAAATCCAAAATACTTCCACACCAGTGACTTCAGTTAAAGAGGAGGGGATTCGAGTTCTGTCGATGGGTCTCCTGCATCTGCAGTTGCCATGCTATCTTTTGAGTGGCTGTTAGAGGAGGTTGACTCGCAGCACTTCAACACATGTGTTTTTTTCTGCTTGGCAAGTAACCAGACACAACATGGGGGCGTGGCAGCATCGACGATTCCATTTTTTAATTCGAAGTTTGAGACTGTGACTTAATTTCGATTGATTTCGATTTAAAATCGAAATCGTGACACCCCTAAAATATATATATATATATATATATTAGTGCTGTCAATCGATTAAAAAAAATTAACTAATTAATCGCACAATTATTTAAAATTAATCGCGATTAATCGCAATTAAAAGACTGAAACTTTTTGGATATGTAAATGTAAAATGTAAATAATTAATGTAAACTCAATCAAAGCAACTATTTAAATTAAAAATATGATTGTTTATTGGAATTTTTGTTTAACTTGTAACACAGATTTTCTCATGTAAACAACATACCTGCAATAAACCATCAATATCCTCCAAATTAACTGTTGGCTTGAAAGCCATATTTATTACAGAAATAAAAACACAGGCATGTAAGTACCATTTGAATTTCAAAACAATCAATGCCAATAAAAAACAAAAATGATTTCCATGTTGAATTCTAAGTGGACTGCAAAAAAATTCCAAAGTATAGTCATTGCCAGTGCTTTAAGTGGGCCGGTATGCACAGGTACTCAGTACCGCCACTTCCAAATATAGCTCTTGAGCGTACCGCCACCTCTCCGTGCGCCCAGAACGTGCTTGTAGCGTACCGGTACGCTCATTTGGACATCAGTTTTAATAGAGGTTTTAATCTTTTACCTGCACTGCCGATTTTCAGAGCGCCCTTCACAATGCAAGCTTCCTAATTCATCCCACCCAGAGCAGAAACTACATTACCCATTCACCCTTAAGTTATACAAGTGAATAGCGCATGTGTCGCTTTTCCCACTGTTAAGTGTCAACAACTCAACGTGGCCGGAGAAGGTGTGTGAAACTCGTTGTGAGTTATACTAAAGCAAAATCTTGAGTATTTATTGTCTGATAAACATTAAAAACTGTCTGCGGAGGTTGAGTCGTCCTGCAGCCCCCGCTGGCTGTTCATTGGCTGCAGCATCTTTTTTCTAAGTTCTAAAAAAATACCGTAGACGGCAAGGCACAAATTTAGATATTCCTTTATCGAATTAATCTATAGCCTATGCACAAAGACAATATGATCTTTTTGTCCCCTTTTTGTTTTAAAGCTTGATGAAGAGAGAGAGCGCAAGTTGCTGCAGCTGAGGAGAACAGTGATGCACGCGCACAGGAGTGATTGACAGTTCGCGGCACTGTGTACAAAAAATACTCTGCTACACAATTATTTCTTTATTTTCGTTTAAGCTTATTAACGTTAGCGTTACAGAAAGGTCTGATTTACGCACTGTTACAGTCATACAGTCATAATGTTTCTTGTGGCAGACTGAAGAGTAATCCGGCAGAGTTTTATACTGAAACTTTCCGTCTAAAAGTCCTTCCTTGGTCTTATCCATATTTCTTTGCACGTTGAACACACAAGGCCACAACTGGAAATAAAAAAAACTGCAACCGCGTTAATTGCGTTATTTTATTTTAACGCGTTAAATATTTCAAATTAATCGAATGCGTTAACGCGCTAATTTTGACAGCACTAATATATATATATTATACACACACACAGTACAGTACCACAAAGTTTGGCCACACCTTCTCATTCAAAGAGTTTTCTTTATTTTCATGAATATGAAAATTGTAGATTCACACTGAAGGCATCAAAACTATGAATTAACACATGTGGAATTATATATGGAATTATATACATAAGAAAAAAGTGTGAAACAACTGAAAATATGTCATATTCTAGATTCTTCAAAGTAGTCACCTTTTGCTTTGAATACTGCTTTGCACACTCTTGGCATTCTCTTGATGAGCTTCAAGAGGTAGTCACCTGAAATGGTCTTCCAACAGTCTTGAAGGAGTTCCCCGAGAGATGCTTAGCACTTGTTGGCCCTTTTGCCTTCTGTCTGCGGTCCAGCTCACCCCTAAACCATCTCGATTGGGTTCAGGTCCGGTGACTGTGGAGGCCAGGTCATCTGGCGCAGCACCCCATCACTCTCCTTCTTGGTCAAATAGCCCTTGATACCTTCAGTGTGACTCTACAATTTTCATAGTCATGAAAATAAAGAAAACTCTTTGAATGAGAAGGTGTGTCCAAACTTTTGGACTGTACTGTATATATATGAGATCATTATAATTTGATGTTTGTTTTCTCAGGCCTGTGTTCCCTGGCCACCGTGTGCTGTTTCCTCACGGGCATGCATTTGTTACACAAAATATCCCAACTCCCTGAGGGTATGGACTATTCTCCGAGCTGGTCCTTGTTTTTGGCTCTGGTGTCGTCACCGCTGCAGATCATGGCTGCTGCGCTCTTCATCTGGGCCGCGAGGAGCCAACGCCAACACTACACTCGAATGACAGCCTACAGGGTCGCTTAGGCAATAGAGGACTGACTATACAGTCGCTGAAGGGATTGTCTGCTCTCACAGAATGCATTTAGCCATGTTCGTTCAGCTGCTGCTTTTACCACTAACCAAGTTAAAGCTATGAAGGAAAAGATCAGAACATACCGCTCAAAGTTAGTAGGTTAACTAATGTTGTCCGTCCACCTGTCGCACTGTCCTGTGAATATATTCATTTCTTGAAGGATCTTCCTACTATATACCTGCCTTTTTAACCACTCGATTAGCATCTGTGCTGCTGAAGATGAGAAACTACACTTCTCAACCGCAGACTCACGCTCAACAACAGAAAAGCATTTATAAACCATAAACCGCAGTTATTCAGAGCTTCACCTTTTGTTTAGTCACACGATTACTCAATTTGATAGGTTAGGTTTAGTTTCATCTCCTCAGCATGTTTTAAATGCCGTATTTTTCTGACTATAAGTCGCACCTAAGTATAAGTCGCATCAGTCCAAAAATACGTCATGACGAGAAAAAATAAAACATAAGTCACATTTATTTATAACGGTATAGTCTGTAATGAACACCCTCTCGCGGCTATAGACGGTAATGTTTTCTCTCGGTTCATGTCAAATTAATTTTGATAAGTCACACCTGACTATAAGTCGCAGGACCAGCCAAACTATGAAAAAATTTGTGTACGGTATAAATAAATACGGTAACGCGGGTGTTTTTTATTCTAGCTACTCGGTGACATCTTTAAGCGATAGCATTTTAGCACTTTGCAATCCCAAAATGTAATGGGTTATGCCTTGGCCTGAAAGACTAATGTTTGTGTCCATTATAAGAATTAACCACTTGAGCCTTTTTTCGTTTTTCTGAACATTTGGTTTGCTTAATATTTTTTCTTGTGCTTTGCATTGGTTATACTTTGTTGTTTACCATTTAGTTTCTCTTTGATAATGTATTTCACATTTGTTTAGTGACTTGATTAGAATCCATTTATAATGGTTTGAGATGGTTCAAGTACAGTAAACCATCTCAGCTGTGGTTTATATTTTATACTTCAGTTAAAAAATGTAGCTGGTGCACGTTATGTGATTTTTACCATTATGTTGTTTTCGATATGCTCTGCAGTTTAGGATTGCATAATGTGAGGTTATGACAACTAAATTAGTACATATAAAGCCACTCTAAACATTGGTGAAATCAGTGCAAAGGCACAATTAAATTGTCAATTTTGTGTCACATGATGTGGATTTAAAACATCCAGTTACTGCTGTCATTCATCATGTTTTTCATGCACTTTTACAAAAAATCTGTAGATGACTTTCAGTCAGTTGTAGATTTTAGTCAAGATTTCACTGCCATCATATTAATGCAAAAAAAACACCCCAGTGGTAAAAAGCACACTGTGCACATCCAGCTTCACTTGATCTCATTGTGCCATGTCATTTATTCTGTGTGTTGTAATACTTGAGGTCACATTTTTTTCGAGTGTGCTTTGTTTTGTCTTTTTATTTCGAGTCCATGAGAGGCTCTATTTTCTCAAAGAAATCAGGCGAGAGCAACAGCATATGAGCAATACAGTCAAGAGGATACCTCACACTCCACTGTGACATCATTATAAAGTCAATACTTCAGACCGTTTGCCTTTTTTATACAGTTTTGTACACGTTCACGTCATGTGAACATTTTGCTGGTCACAATAAATATCTTTGCATCCAAAATGCTGTTGCTCGTGTTTTAGAAGCAGATAAATGAGCCATTCATTGTCATATAGCTACAAATAAGTACATAGCATATACCTGAGTTACAAGTGACTGTCAAAAGCATTTTGGTGAAATCAACTGATTGATGGTGGTAATCGTGCTGAATTTAATATATTTCCCTTTCTCATCCTTCAGTCTTTCTGCACTCGCACTGTTGGAATTTTCAGCATTATCTTTTTTCCCAAGTGAAAAGCTATACCCTTTTCATAGTAAGCAGCCTCATTGATAAAGAAAGGATGAAGTGTCTCTTCTTCCTTGTAGTTCACAGTTTCTCCAGAAAATGACAAAAATAAAGGGTCTCCATGCTTGAGAAGACAGAAGTCTTTGTCCTAGACAAAAAAAAAAAACTTTAGATTTTGGGTATATTTCACATAAATATATCTAGGTCACATTATAATCAAAATCAAGAAAAATTATATTTAGCATGTTTTAGACTGATTACTTTTGACCAAATTTTAAATGGGAATATTATTAAAAATATAAATAAATAAAAATGTTGTTGTCGACATCGTAAAATGCATTAAACATTACATTTCTGTATTGTTCCCCAAACTGTGAAATTAAAGAACTGCAGGGGGGTTATTAGTTGATGAAGAGCTAATAATTAATTACATAATAAAATTCTAAACAATAAATTGTTTTAAAATAAAAGCATAAAACACTTGAACACCCAAATTTGAAATTTTGTTTACATACATGTCAACATGACCATTAACTGACATCAAAGAACATTTAAATGTGTTAATTACTGAAATATTAATATTTAAATATTAGGGGGACTTATGAGCATTTTAAAATGTAATATAATCCAATTACAAGTACTACACTTTTAGAATTTGATTACATAATCCAGATAATGTAATTAATTCCTATAAAGCACTGTTTACCATAATAATAATTTATCTTTTTTCCACACAACAATAAATAGAATTGGATTTTTTTCACCATTACTGTAAAAGAAAATGGAACTAAAATAAACTTAATTTTCTCATGATCTAGACATCCTCATCCTGATTCTGTGAGGATATACAGGTGCTGGTCATATAATTAGAATATCATCTAAAAGTTTGATTTATTTCACTAATTCCATTCAAAAAGTGAAACTTGTATATTTTATTAATTCATTACACACAGACTGATATATTTCAAATGTTTATTTCTTTTAATTTTGATGATTATAACTGACAACCAAGGAAAATCCCAAGTTATGTATCTCAGAAAATTTTAATTAACTTAAGACCCATAGAAAGAAAGGATTTTTAGAAATCTTGGCCAACTGAAACGGATGAACATGACATGAACATGAACATGTACAGCACTCAATACTTAGTTGGGTCTCCTTTTTCCTGAATTACTGCAGCAATGCTGTGTGGCATGGAGTCGATCAGTCTGTGGCACAGCTCAGGTGTTATGAGAGACCAGGTTGCTCTGATAGTGGCCTTCAGCTCTTCTTCATTCTTGGGTCTGGCATATCACATCTTCCTCTTCACAATACCACATAGATTTTCTATGGGGTTAAGGTCAGACGAGTTTGATGGCCAATTAAGAACAAGGATACCATGGTCTTTAAACCAGGTACTGGTAGCTTTGGCACTGTGTGCATGTGCCAAGTCCTGTTGGAAAATGAAATCTGCATCTCCATAAAGTTGGTCAACAGCAGGAAGCATAATGTACTCTAAAACTTCCTGGTATACGGCTGCGCTGACATTGGACCTCAGAAAACACAGTGGACCAACACCAGCAGATGACATGGCACCCCAAACCAACACAGACTGTGGAAACTTTACACTGGACCTCAAGCAACGTGGATCGTGTACTTCTTCTCTCTTCCTCCAGGAAAGATGTTTCTGACGCGGTCTGTTGTTCAAGAGTGGCTTGACACAAGGAATGTGACAGCTGGAACCCATGTCTTGCATATGTCTGGTTCTTGAAGCACTGACTCCAGCTGCAGTCCACTCTTTGTGAATCTCCCCCACATTTTTGGATGGGTTTTGTTTCACAATCCTCTCCAGGGTGCAGTTATCCCTATTGCTTCTACACTTTTTTTCTACCATATCTTTCCTTCCCTTTGCCTCTCTATTAATGTGCTTGGACACAGAGCTCTGTGAACAGCCAGCCTCTTTTGCAATGACCTTTTGTGTCTTGTCCTCCTTGTGCATGGTGTCAATGGTCGTCTTTTGGACAACTGTCAAGTCAGCGGTCTTCCCCATGATTGTGTAGCCTACAGAACTAGACTGAGTGGCCATTTAGGTCTAAACAGGTGTTTTGAGTTAATTAGCTGATTAGAGTGTGGCACCAGGTGTCTTCAATATTGAACCTTTTCACAATATTCAAATTTTCTGAGATACTGATTTTGGGATTTTCCTTAATTGTCAGTTATAATCATCAAAATTAAAAGACATTTGAAATATATCAGTCTGTGTGTAATGAATGTATAAAATATACAAGTTTCATTTTTTAATGGAATTAGTGAAATAAATCAATTTTTGATGATATTCTAATTATATGACCAGCACCTGTAAAATAAATAGCAGAACGACTGGCACCTGCAGCTGAGGATGAATGGCAGCAGTGAGACTCCGAGTCTCTGGATCTCTGGGATAATCAACACTTTTGATTAGCTTAAAGGCTTCTACATCCCCGCCTTCAAACACCGTTCCTGAAAACCACAGTTCAAAATATAACACACTTAATAATAAAGTATTACAGAAAGTACACAGGTAAGCCACATTTGTTTAGGACATACAGTACCTGAGTTGAATTTGTGGATCCAGTCTATTGTCAGGTCGACGGCCTCTTTCATAATGTTATAGATGTCAGCTCTGATGACACCATGCGGCTGCGGCCCGACCTCTAGAGCTACAGAAACACAGCTCATCTGAATGTGCATTTGTGGTGGAGTACACAAAGCAAATGCATTGAGTTGATCACCATCACTTACTAAAGCCATGCTTGGACACAGACTCCAAGGAATAAGAATCACTAATCGGGACATCCAGTACCAGCACTCTCACAGGAACCTTGGTTATCTTAGTCTTAAATGTGTACATGACAACACACAACATCAAAACACACGTGCGCATAAATAAAACAAAGGTCTGTGGTTCTTAACTGTTTTTTTTTTTCAGGACCTGTATTTTACACCGAATATTCTGTATTTTCAGTGCTGTGTCGTAACTAATTACAAGTAATCTGGTTACGTAATCAGATTCCATTAATGTAGTACTTGTAATTATATTTCAATCTAAAATGTTAATAATTGGATTACAGTTACTTTTTCATGGATTGCATAATTTTAAGATGCAGTCCTTTAGTTCCTCTTTGTTTCCATCTCCGTCTGTTATTTGTGAAATTATCATCTTTGCATGGCTCCAGTGGAAGAATATAATGTTTTGAGGAGTATGTGTGGCTGTCAGATTCTAGCATACATCTTGAAATATAAAATCATATTGTCATCTAAACAAGTAACAAGTCTGCCATTTTTGTTCAGACCAACTGTGGAAAATCCACTTCAAACTGTGCAAATTATTATTACTGTTACATTCTCAAATTATCATGGCATCAGCATTGCGTGATTTCAATTTCTGTAGTCGAAAAGGGAGGGAAAGGGTGAGTCTGAGAGAAGGAGACAGAGTACGGTATGAGGTGGCCCGATATATGAAGGTTTTTAGGAAGTCAACATTTGCATGTTCTCAGATGACAAGTAATGGACATATATATTTCTTTACGATAACTATAATTCTCATTTAAATCTATAAACTAAAGTAGTGCTGTCCCAATTTTTCACTTGCTGTCTGTCCAATTTTTTCCCTGGCTGCCTGTCCAATTTTTGGTCACAGCAACCCACCAGTTGAGAACGACTGACCTTGGTTTCCAGTATTGTGTACATTGAAGCACACTAGAAATGTTCTTGCCTGTAAGTATTTGCAGATGTGCAGGGTCACCCAGTCACTGGTCGTGTAATGGATGAGTGTGAGGCCCATGTTGGACGTGGTGTTATGAAGGTCACAGATCATGTCTGTTGCATCGGTGGATCCTTTCAGCCCCAGCAGATTGTTCAGTTCCTGAGCACGCCGGACTTCATACGGGCTGCTGTCTGTAATAGGACAACTGCAAGAGAGAGCTACACAGTAACATATTTGCATTTAGAAATATATTTACTGTTATTTATTTGTTAACTAGAGTTGCTGCACAACTAGTCAACATCCATCTATCCCAGGTGTACCATAGACACCGAGACCCAAGAAAACCTCTGAATGACAAAGAGGAATTTTTAGAACTTTAAAATTGACATTTTTAGGCTGATCTGCCTCAGCAGTGTAAGCAACCTTGAATGCTTGAGAGGACAAATCAAATCAAAGTAGGCAGAATTTAATGTTAATTTAAGCACGAAGCATCAGTTTTAATGCTGAAAGAGAACTAGGTAAGACGGAAGTAGTTAAACATTTAATTAATTTTTTCACAACTGTTTTACAATAGACCCTTTTCTCAATGGTCATCAGCATCATAAATCCTCCAGTTTTCAAGTTTTTTATATTTTCATTTTTATTGTATGTACATTTAATAATAATAATGCTTAAGCAGAGGGTGTTTCTAATGCAACGTCTATGGGCGCGACAGAAAATTTGAAATTGTTCTCAGTCTATTTTTTAGGAATTATGACTACTTCTACTGAGAAACCCAGAAAATAGAAAAAGGTCTATATAAATGTTTCAAAAGGGGACAATATTATCTAGTAATGCAAACTACTCAACATTTTGCTCAGATTGCATCTAAATTTCATGTAATTCCTGAATGTGATGAGACAGCAAGCGTTTTACGTTTTCAACATGTTAGGCATACAAATAAGATTAAATGAGATCGCATACTATTATAATATATGGGAGGCCGTTTGAGATGAAACCCATTGAAACACTTGCGATACACGTTGAAAACTTGCGATACACGTTGAAACACTTGCGCATACATGTCAAACACTATATATCTGTGCATATATATGAAAGACGTGGTTACATAGAAACTCCTTGCATAAACTGCGCCTCTGTTTCCAAATGAACTAAACTTCTGGTTGGGAAGTTGTGGCCTAGTGGTTAGAGAGTTTAACTCCTAACCCTAGGGTTGTGGGTTTGAGTCTCGGGCTGGCAATACCATGACCATGAGCAAGGCACCAAACCCCCAACTGCTCCCCGGGTGCTATAGCACAAATGCTGTGTGTGTGTTCACTGCTGTGTTTGTGTGTGTATGCGTTCACTGCTGTGTGTGTGTGTGTGTGTGTGTGTGCACTTTGGATGGGTTAAATTCAGAGCACAAATTCTGAGTATGGGTCACCATACCTGGCTGTATGTCACATCACTAACTATTCACCAACTAACCAACAATGAAACAACTTCCGGGCACACTGAAAATGTTTATGCTCTCTCAGTCTCAAAGTGCAGTCTCTGTGCAGGTACAACAGTAGGTGGGCGATAACAGGGTTTATGCAAAGAGTTTCTATGTAACCACACATCTTTCATATATATGCACAGATATATAGTGTTTCCCATGTACACGCAAGTGTTTCACATGTACTGTATGCGCAAGTGTTTCAATGGGTTTCATCTCAAACGGCTTCCCATTATAATATATTTTGCTTTTAGAAGAAAGAATAGACCTAATTCAGAACCTTAATTTTTTTTTTATCCACTCCATGTTGCAGTCCCACATCTCACCTCAGCATGTCTCTGGTGAAGCAGCGGTTCATATCCGTGTCAATGTATCTTCTGCACTCTTTCACAGCCCTTGGGTTTGACAGCACAGTTGTTACAGGAATCGGCCACACACCCTCTCCCTTCTCTTTCCGCTGTCGCTCCATCTCCTGCACAACATACACACCGGACAGCTCGTTCCCATGGGTGCCGCCACACACGGCCATACGAGCCAGTGCTGGCAGGAACACGAACGCCATCTACAACAGAAAAGTACACTTTTGAGTTTTCAAATGGTATGGCAATATTTTAATGTCTGTCTAATTCAGATTAACCCATAATATAATAAAGTTATGTACTTTACCTATGATTTGTAGTTCTAGATGATATGTAGAACTAATGAGAGAGTAACCCCCCCACCCCAAAACAAACAAACAAACAAACAAACAAAAACATAATTAATAATCCCATGGAGGAGGTCAACAGAACACGTGTTGAATATTTTGCATGGTTGGCACAACAGACTGGAAACTGCACTGTTAACAAGAACAAAAGTGAACTGTTGCATTTGAGAAAAACAATTATTTACTGAAAATGACTGAAAATGAAGCAATGGACAAAGGGTTATTATTGTTAACTACAACTTACTAGAAAGAGAGAGAGAGTATAGATAGATAGCTTTCATACATCACACTTCAAGAATTCCATTCAAACTGTTTAATGTTGTGGTTTCTAATAAAGTTATGCCTGCAGCCTGACTAGTGGGTAACTTTATTATGTCTGTGTTTACGTTCATTTGTCGAGTGTTTATCCATGTGTGTACACCTTGTGTTCATGGTATTAGTTTAAGAATTTTGCTGTTTTCCTGTAAATGGAAGTGTTCTGTAGCTTTCTTAAATAATATGCATTTACTGAAGAGCATTATTACAAGCCGTCTCACATTTTACAACAACATGCAACATATCAGAGCAACAGCTCTAAAAAGGAAAGGTAATCCTACTGCTATTTTTAATACAGAAGTAAAGCTGTTTCACTTCTTCTTCCGGCTGCTTTCCCTCTAATCGTCTTACTGAGTGAAGCTGCACAAGGCACAGCAGACCTCTGGACACATACGTGTGACAGAGTATGCATTCAGACACACATTCAGTCAGTACAGGCCTAATATAACCTCAGGGGCCACAACACAGCAGGAGCCGCATCTGCACACACACATTAATAGTTTAAGACATTCTTCCCCAGTTGCTCAAACACAGTAAAGTATATGCAAAGATTTACCTCGACCTTCTTCTCTGTCTGCTTCAGTCACCGGCCCTGGATCATCTTCCACACATGACCTTTACTTCCACTGAAGCTCCAGCATGAAGCAGGCGTTTGCTGACTCATACATGCACTAAAAAGAAAGGGTGTGTGGAAGAAAATCAATGGGGGAAGGATAAACATGACAAATGAGAGGACCGCAGAACTGGCTCCTGCCCGACTTTCATAACAAACCGGTATTTCCTGTCACGGTTTCCTACTACTTCCGACCTCAGTGCATAAACACCTGCCATTGCAAAACAGCCAATTAAAAAAAACTTCTTTGGTTGTAATCACTGTTAGCATTGTGCTAACTTATGATGCCTCTATAAGCATTGAAGATTCAGTAAACTTCACAAACTTCCAGCAGTGTAGCAGTCTCTACTCTATCTGTGCATGTTCATGTGTTTGGGAGGAGGCGTGGCTTTGGAGAGTGATTTGTTGGGAGGATGGGATCTTATGCTTTTAAAGCTAGCTTGCTATTGCTAACCTCTCCGAAATGCCTACTCTACCCGTAAAGAGTAACTGTTAAGGGCAACTTAAAGCAAGGGTTCTGAAGTTGCTTAATATGGAGCCACCTTGTGATCAATTTTCACAAACATTTCTATCCATACTTGTTTTTACATGATGTATGGATCTTTTCATTTTTGTAATGGTAGGAGATTTCGATTTGACATAATTGAGACCCAATGAAAAGAAATGTCTTTAAAAAGAAGCAATAATATTTATTATAACCATTAACTGCAAAGGCCCAACAATATAAAAAATTAATAACATGACATAGGCTGAGGAATTCACAATTTTGTAAATGCCTAGACAGCAGAAGTTACAGCATTACATGTATAAGACATGTTGGACTAAATATTGTATTACATTTTTTAAAAAGTGTAATATGCGACTGAACGCATTGATTTTGACAACTTAATTAGCATTGCATTTTTATATAACTACAAATATGTACATGATGTCTACCTGAGTTATAAGTGATTGCAAAAGTGTTAAAATCATTTAAGTGGCATCCGGATTTCTTAATATCATCTGATTGATGTTAGATTTTTTGGCAATCATGCAGAGTTTTATATCCGTTCCTCTCCAATCCTTCAGTCTTTCTGCACTTGCACTGTTGGAATTGTCAGTGTCAACTTCTTAGCCAAGTGAAAAGCAATTCCTTTTTCATAATAGGCAGCCTCATTGATAAAGAAAGGATGAAGCGTCTCTTCTTCTTCATACTTCACGGTTTCTCCAGAAAATGTATAAAACAAAGGGTCTCCCTGTTTGAGAAGAGAGAAGTCTCTGTCCTAGAAAAAAAAAAAAGAATTCCTTAATTTACAAAACATACATCGTACATTTTCCCCATTTTGTATAATTCCCCCCAAAATATATATTTTTTAAATATTTTTTAAATCAGCATAAAAGCAGTACAACAAATACTACCGTGATGAATAAATACTTTACCATTTTTATCATTTATGACATGTTTACAGTAATTCTATGAGATCTTTTTTCTCCATCATTAATATAAATGGTCCTAATATCATAAATAGCAGAATGACTGGCACCTGCAGCTGAGGATGAATGGCAGCCGTGAGACTCCGAGTCTCTGGATCTCTGGGATAATCAACACTTTTGATAAACTTAAAGGCTTCTACATCCCCGCCTTCAAACACCATTCCTGAAAACAACATAGTTTGAAATAAGTCACAATTACAACAGTCAAATATAAACCAAAATGGTTTAGGACATACAGTACCTGAGTTGAATTTGTGGATCCAGTCTATTGTCAGGTCGACGGCCTCTTTCATAATGTTATAGATGTCAGCTCTGATGACACCATGCGGCTGCGGCCCGACCTCTAGAGCTACAGAAACACAGCTCATCTGAATGTGCATTTGTGGTGGAGTACACAAAGCAAATGCATTGAGATGATCACCATCACTTACTAAAGCCATGCTTGGACACAGACTCCAAGTTATATGCGTCACAAATAGGGAAATCCAGTACCAGCACTCTCACAGGCACATTGGTTATCTTAGTCTTAAATGTGTACATGACAACACAAAGCATCAAAACACACATGCATAGGCACAAAAAAAAAAACATGTTCTACTCATGGAATGGTCAACGCAGTTAAAATGGAACATTTATAAAAACACAGATGTGTGGTCCTTCACTGGTTTTGCTTCAGGAAGCAGATTTTACACTGAATATAATGTACAACTTGCTGTCTGTTCAATTTTGGGTCAAACCTCCAACTAGTTGAGAACGACTGCCCTTACTTTCTAGTACGCCATTTATTGAAGCACACTAGAAATGTTCTTGCCTGTAGGTATTTGCAGATGTGCAGGGTCACCCAGTCACTGGTCGTGTAATGGATGAGTGTGACGCCCATGTTGGACGTGGTGTTATGAAGGTCACAGATCATGTCTGTTGCATCGGTGGATTCTTTCAGTCCCAGCAGATTGTTCAGTTCCTGAGCACGCCGGACTTCATACGGGCTGCTGTCTGTAATAGGACAACTGCAAGAGAGAGGTGATATGAGATTAACATCCATTCACATTTTTACATTTATAAATACAGTTAGGCCCATATATATTTGGACAGAGGCACGATTTTATTATTTTAGCTATTGACCAAAACATATTCAAGTTACAGATATATAATGAATATGGGCTTAAAAGGGTTTAGGAAATGTAATAAAATACATTTCTGGAATCAGTGTTACAAGCACCCCAGATGCATTGTTTTTCCATTTTTGTATCTTAACCACCATCAAACCGATGCAAGCTTCATATATTCCAATGTCTCTCTATGGCGCTGAAACCTACAGATGTCAGAGCTAGACAAGATGAGGTGATTCTGGTGATTCTTACCTCTACTCAGCAACATCTATCCAGCTGACAGCATCCATAGTATTTCTTTCCACACAATTAATTTCGGTGGCTACTGTCAAGTATTTGGTTACCAAAATTCTTCCAAATAATTCTTAGAGTGACTAAATGATGATAGAACTTTCATTTCTAGATATTCCTTTTAAAAACTGGGGAAGTCTGATGCATTCAAGTGAATTGGTTTGTCCTAAAGGGACCTCTTTCTCATTTTGGAAAGTCAGATTCATTCTAGTGAATAAGCTTGTTCTAAACAGAGCCTGCTTTTATTTCTTTATCCATTACTACTGTATATAATTACCTAACTATCTTTTTTAAATAAGTAATTTCCTCACAAAACAATACTCCATGTTGCAGTCCCACATCTCACCTCAGCGTGTCTCTGGTGAAACAGCGGTTCATATCCGTGTCAATGTATCTTCTGCACTCTTTCACAGCCCTTGGGTTTGACAGCACAGTTGTTACAGGAATCGGCCACACACCCTCTCCCTTCTCTTTCCGCTGTCGCTCCATCTCCTGCACAACATACACACCGGACAGCTCGTTCCCATGGGTGCCGCCACACACGGCCATACGAGCCAGTGCTGGCAGGAACACGAACGCCATCTACAACAGAAAAGTAATTATTCTCTTATTTTGTTTTCAGAGGTTTTGTGCATAATGGATTTCATCCCTTATAATAGATTGATACATCTCAGTATAAGAAGTTCTGGAAGGGAAAAACCAACACATCCTAGATGAATAAATCTAATGAGAACAAAAAACACTTAAGTTGTGTGTCACAACCTGCTTTCATTAGTAGACTGTTAGTATGTATTTGGCTTTCATACATCACATTCTAGAATTCCAAACTGTGTAATGCACTTTCTAATAAAGTTATGGCCAAATACTGGGTAACATTTACACCAGTTTACTCTCATTTGACAGGCATTTACTCATGTGTGTATACCTTTAAGAACATGTGACCATGGTATTAGCTTAGCTCTGTTGCTACTAGAAGTTTAGCTGTTTACTTCGATTTCGACACTAAGTATTATGTTGCTCTGTTAAACTGTGTGCATTTATTGAAGACTATTTTTAATCGCTGTCTCACATTCTTCAACAACATGCAACATATCAGAGTAAAGGCTACAAATGTGAAAGGAAAAGCTCCTACTGTTGTTTCTAATGTTGTTATATGCTCCTTCTTCCAACTGCTTTTCCTCTAATAGTCTCACTGAGTGAAGTTTGGACACATGAGGTGTGACAGGGCATGCAAAACACGAGACAATGATTTACCACGTCCTTCTTCTTCTTCTCTGTCTGCTTCAGTCACCAGCCCTGGATCATCTTTCACACATGACTCTCACTTTCATTTGAGCTCCAGCAAGAAACGAGCGTTTTGCTGACTGGTATATGCGCTAAAAAGAGAGCGGGTGTGTGATTATTTTTACCTAAACATAACGACTCTAACGTTACATAATGAGAGAGAAAGCGGGGAAGCGTTTCCGTATTTCCTGTTACTGTTCCCTCGCACTTCCTCAGGAGGAGATAAACGGATGCTGTTTAATTATGTTTTATCAAAATGAGAATAGTAATTGTTATCATTATAAATTATATGAGCTGGTATTCATATTTGTTTTTCCATGTCCCCTTCCAGTGCACTGCGCATGTCTAAAGCTCAGTTCGGCGGCGACAGAGAAAGGAGGCGGGTCTATATAGCAGTTTAGCCAATGGCTGATTGAATACATAAACATTTAGCCAATCAGCGTCCTCAAATCTTATGTCTACAGTAGATTGTTTTAAAATGATTATATATATTTTTTCCCTCACTGTTTTTTTGTTATTGCACTGTAAATTATGAATTTTGACCAATAATTTTTTTTTTTTAATCTTACCCTGGAAATAAGCTTGCAGAAAAATACTGTTTTTAGGAATCATTCTCAAACTTAATCCTGAACTTAGTAAAACAATGATCATTATTTAAAATATGTTGCTAAAATTTTTGGATGGGCACAGCCCTAATTTGAAAATGTCCCACAGGCCCCCACTGGCCATGATATGAACTGTTGTTGTATGGACAAGAAATGCATTAAGATTGTTCCACGGGGTAAATAAATACATACAAAAACATGATAAAAGCATATGGTCTTGAAATGCACGATGGTGAAAAATTATGGTTGCTGGTATATGCTTAAACTGTTTCAAGATATGCTGCAGATGTTTAAGTTTGCATACTCTTCTTGAAAGTAAATTACACTATATGACGTTATTCTGAATTCTCATACATAATTTAAGTATTAAGTATTTTCTTCAAATTCACACAGCATTTGTATTTTTCGATTCTTATTGTTTACAGAATCAGAAACAACTCTAGTTTATATAACGATTTTTTCCCCCAATCATCTCCCATAATTGGTATAAATGGCTGTTGACTCAAACTATGAAATTACCAAAAATAATATGGCTTATTATTGAGCAATTCAGTTTCTTGTTCAATCAGCTTGATGGCACAATGCCACATGAGAGCACAGGGGCAGCTGGTTTTCCCATCCATTTTCTCTTTCAAACTCAGCAGCAGTACCACTCAAACTGGCAATTGCTCTCAGTCAATATGACTGAAAGGAGTAATTTAACCTAACCCAGAGTTGATTTTTTTTAAAAAAACACCAGAAATTAAAGATGTAAGACTGCAGAGATCTTGAATGAAATCAGGTTGTTCTTTTGGGGACTGGGTCTTCTCTCATTGTAGCAGCAGAAAGCAATCTTTAAACTTGCTGTGTGCACAATGGATGTAATCAGTGACAGAAGGCAATTTCTGTTCTGGAGTGCTAGAAACATGTGAAGTAGAAACCCACTGAGAGCTTTAGCAACAAGAGTGTTGTGAAGACAGACAGTGCTCGATGTGGCCCGGTATGCAGTACCAGCCCTTTTGTCTTTAGAGTACCTGCACTTTTCTACATACCGCCACTTCTAACATGTTGCTGGTACTCTGAGGAAAAAAATCAGTGTGTGGGTGATTAGAAATGACACTATATAAATCACACTACCCTGGTGGGATCACCTTTTCATTTCGACTAAACATGTTGCACTCCAAAATGCACACTAAGCGGATGCAGAGACAGACTTGTTTGTTATTTTGAGTAATCGTGCAGCCCTAACTGCATCCCTCCACATGAGAATCCACGTTTTACAACATTCACCTGTTGACTGGTGATTCCCTGCTCAGAGTCCACTTGCAAAACAAGCTCACCTCAATCACAGACACACACTTGCATTGTGCCATTAGTCATTATTCCCCCTTGTGAAGTAGAGGAAGCAACTGTTGATCTGATTCATTAAGTGTGCTTCAATCAGAGTTTAATCCCTTTTAATTGGAAGAGCTTCTCCCCAGGCACTAAAAGCGATGTGATAGCAGGACTCCTCCAACAGGCGTTAGTGGAGGTTGCCAGATCTGCACGATAAAAGGGCAGCGTCTTCCCGGAGAGCTCAAACACCTATGGAAGCATCAAAGTATTAATTGTCGAAGATGAAAGGTACAAAACCACCTGAACCGTGAGTGCGTGGTGAGATGTGTAACATGGCCTTTCTGTGGTTAGAACACACACAGATAAACAGGCATGAGCGTAAATACACAAACAAGCACACGCACACGCTCCCACTATACTGAAACTGTGTACATAGGTACAAACTGATAAAAACATCACAATAATACACAAGACTTTAATCCATCAATTAATGTCTTGTGAAGCCAAAAGCTGTGCGTTTATAAGAAACAAATCCTGTATTACTCATCAGACTGATGTTTTTTTCACCTAAAATAGAAATTCTCTATTGCTTTCTCAAGTGAAAAGGTTGTCTTGCCTGTATCAAGAGAGAAATGGACACAGATCAAGCAGTGTTTACAAGCAAAAAACAGTATAGACAACAGTTCGAATCAAATATGTTGGTGTATTTTGATGCACTTGTGTATAGACTGGAATTTTGGTCAGAAGTGATGGTTTGTTTTCAAGTTTGTTTTGTTTTTTACAAACATGCAGCTTGTCACTTCACTAAACATGAATTGATGGAGTGGGGTGGATTATTGTAATGTTTTTATCAGCTGTTTGGACTCTCATTCTGATGGCACCCATTCACTCAGAGGATCCACTGGTGAGCAAGTGATGGAATGGTATTCCATTAAAAGTAACAGATAACCAAAAAATTTGATTTATGTTATTAATAACTCTGATGTTATTTCAAGAATGAAATCTGTCTTTTTAACAAAAAAAAAACAAAAAAATCACCTTAAATATGAGTCATCGACATATCCCAACTTTAAAGCTGTACATTTTGATGGTCCTTAAACACAAGGCTTTGAATTGCTATTTTAAGGTTCTTTCATTGTTTTTTTATATATCTTGACAGATCCGTTCTTGTATTGAAAAGAGCTATATGAATATTCCTCTAATCTTGCTGTAAATGTCAGTAAATAATAACAGGGTGTTTGTTTTTTATGTCTTTTTGACATCCAAATAGTTTGACCATTATATAAAATTGTTGCAGTGTTGCTGGACAAGATGTTCTTCTCGCACTGAATATAAATTCTCATCACACAAGCTGTTTTGCGTCATCTGTCAGCTCAAAGAGAAAGATGTGGAAAATGTTAAAGAATGTTGTGAAAGTCATTCGCAGACAGTGAATATTGCTCATTTGAGAAGTACCAGAGACCCTAAGTTCATGCTTTTTAAGAAGTTCAAAACTACTGACACTTCACATGCCATGTTCAAAGACTGAATTAATGCAGGGTGGCGTTACAAAGCAACTCTATTGCCAATTACAGTTTATACCAGCTAGACAGCAACACACGCTTGCCTCACCATTGCCTGCATCCTTTCAGTCAGATTAAGATGAACCTCAAAGGACTTTAAATCACTCATTGTCCATGCTATTTAATCACTGTCTGTACAAATGTAACATTGGCTTAATAACATTTTAAATATCATAATGTCTTCAGTGAATGCTTGAGTGCTGTAAGACATGTTTTGTAACTAGATAATAGTTAGCATATGTAAATTTATTGTAATGAGGAGGATGGGCTTCCTGAACCAAGTCTGGTTCCATTAAGGAACATCTTAATACTTAACAAAAAAGGGGGTTGTGTAAATTACATGTGGAATTAAGAAACCCAAATGTACCCTATACTTACAAAGACATTTTGAATTGCAGATAACATCTTCATTCGTAATTATGCTAACCACACTTTTCATAAAAATACCCTTACTGGCTGTTTTTACTGTTGAGTAGGTACTTACATGATATCATGGTATATATGTTACTTTTATAATAACAGCTGGTTTTCCATGGTTTAAAGCTGACCGTTTATACTTAAATGAATAGTTCACACAAAAATGAAAAGCTGGCATCGTTTACTAAGCCTCAAGCTGTTCCTATGAGTTTTTATTTTTTTATTTTTAGCACAAAAGAAGATATTAGCCATTGAGTTCCATTATATTATTATATTCTTGAACCCATAAAGAACTGTCTAATGGACACACAAATTTAACAAATATAACTTCTTATCACTTTGTCAAAAAAGAAAATGATTAATGATTTAACTAAATTGCATAAATGCGCATTTTAAATAAATTCGACGCATAAGTTAAATGAAACGCCTGGTTCTGAAGTCGCATCACACAGAAGTTGTTTTGGAAGGCTATATTTAGGTCGGAATTATAAAGCATTTGTCATTCCTCTATCGCAAATCTACTAAAACCATCCCACATTTGCCTGTTTCACTATTCATTGAGCAGCAACATGTGGCAGGAGTAGCAGCATCTCCAGACGTCTGTCATATGAAGCATGACTGCGCGTCACCGCGGTTTTGGACACTTTGGATGGAGCGCAGGAGGAAGCGCAGATCTATACTTGACACCACAGAAGTAAAAATATATGTCTGAGATCGTATCCTAGCTGTTTTGGAGGGATATCACAGTAAGTTTATCATGGCTGGTCCTCAGAGCGGCTCAAACGTAACGCGCAATTTCACAAATCAGTTCGTGCAGCCTCCGTGGCGCGTCGCGATCTGGTCGGTCGCGTACAGCTCCGTTCTGGCGGTCGCCGTGTTCGGAAACCTCATCGTTATTTGGATCATTTTGGCCCATAAACGGATGCGCACCGTGACCAACTATTTCTTGCTCAACCTGGCGTTCTCCGACGCCTCGATGGCCGCCTTCAACACGCTCATCAACTTCATTTACGCCACGCACGGAGAGTGGTACTTTGGAGAGGTTTACTGCAAGTTCCACAACTTCTTTCCCGTGACCGCCGTGTTTGCCAGCATTTACTCCATGACTGCGATTGCAGTCGACAGGTGAGGCTGTTTATGATCAATTATAGGCTAATATTTTAATCGTGCAGTAGCCTATTCACAATTCAGCCTACGATGGAACACTGGATTGGTTCTCGTGGGAATTTTACACAGCTGGAAAAGTGGTTACAAGTCTATGAAATATAGGCTGATCTAGCTTATTAAAAAAATGTCACTGTAAATTATCCGGGAGCAATACTTATTTCAATACGCAAATATATAACAAATATGATTAATATAAATTCTATGTGGAATGTTATGAATTCCAAATGTGTTTACATATGGGCTACGTGTGTTTGAATGCCTTATTGACCTCGAAATAACGTCACGCTTCATGGATCTAACGGGAATTTTAAAATTTTGAATTGTTGAAGTGTACAAGATAATATAGGCTATATAAAGACTATAACTATCCAAGAACTAAAATGAGTTTGTAAATTAAACGGAAGCACACCGCTCTTTCTGTCTTTTCTATCATTTTATGTTAAAATGTGAACAAAAATAACATGAGAGCTATTTAAATATCAGAATGTCTGGTCAATGCATGTTACAGCAAAATTAATATTTTAATAAATGTGTTAACATTTTTATGTTGATGAGTCAATATACATTTCAAGGCTTGAAAATTTATTTCAAAGTAATAACTTGGTCTACTTTTAGTTGATAAACTTTGCTCTATAATTAATTTAGTTATTTTGTATTTCTTAAACAGAAATAATCAAAATTTAATTAATTTTACCTTTTTTTTTTTCTCTGTAAAATGATTTGCTCTGCCCACACATGAATTATAACAAGACCAATAAAATCATTTAGATGTCAAACGTTGTTTTTGCGAGTAGTTACAATGATTGGATTTTGAATCTATGGCAGGACTTGTCTTGCCCCGTTTCACCTGACATCACCCTGCTTTCTGAGTGTCTGTAATTGTAATCTGAATTAAGTCATGCAAGTCATGGGAATTCATTGCTCAGAAGGTGTGAGAATCCTGTTGATGTACTGATGAAAAATTGGCCTGCGGGGATTGAACAGCACTTTGAGAGTAACAGGCTTTTAGTACCACTAGCGAGGCGTCTTTCTTCCTCTTCCATATTCATCAGTAATCTCCTCAGGGAGCTCATAAGTTGAACGTCTTCCGTTTGACCCCTCTGTCATTTAACTGCAATGAAAAAGAGGAAACTTCATTTCCTGCCCATGAACTTGGGATACACAGCACAGACTGCTTATAACTTTACACAAATTAAGATATTTTTTATTAAATCTTAGAGCTCGCTGACCCAGCAATGCAACTGCAATGTTCCCAGGTCTAGTCCATGTGGCATCAGGGATTCAACCATAATTTTACAAAGCTACAAGGATACTTTTTGTGTGCAAAGAAAAGTTTTTAATATGGATATTTATTAAACGCCTGTGGAGGACTTTTTATGATGGTTGGATGTGCATTACTGGGCATCAAAATCTCGAGCACTATTCACTGCAACTACACATTTTGGAAGAGCTAGGACATTTATAACTCCGATTGTGACTACTGGATATTCCTTTTAAATAAAAAACACAAAAATAACATCTGTTATAGATTCCTTTCAGAGGTAGAAGTCTACCCAAACTTGATGACTTCTCTTTCCAAGAGCTTTGGAAATGCTAAAAGGTTTTATTAAAACCATGTTTTTTATGCAGGTACATGGCTATCATTCACCCTCTGAAGCCCCGTCTGTCAGCTACTGCTACTAAAGTGGTGATTGTCTGTATTTGGGCCCTGGCGGTGATTTTGGCCTTCCCGCTGTGTTTCTACTCAACCACGAGAACTATGCCTCGCAGAACCATCTGCTACGTCGCCTGGCCGAGACCTTCTGAGGATTCGTTCATGTAAGAGATCCATGTGTTACCAACAGTCCCAGATCAGTCACTAATGAGGTGGATTTCATTTTCCAAACCAGATGCATTTGCAGAAACCAAGACAGCAAGCTTTTCTCTGATGAGTTCACACTGGCTGATTGGTAATTGCTCATTTCTCTACTGCCAGTGCTTCTCAGGCTTTGCTTCCAGTGTTCAAATACTGGTAATGCTCTTTGTAGCTTTACATTGCCTGCTATCTTCACACTAAGTGCTATCTGCAGTGAGGCGAGAAGACCAAACACATTTACTATTTACCAGTGGACAAATGGTGTGTAAGAAGTACAAACAGTCTTACGAATTCACAATCCAAATTTATTGTCTAAACACCCAAGCCCCAAGCATTAGATAGGACTATTTGGGTTCATCATTTGACGAGGCACATAAAAACCACTTGTTTTTTGTTTTTTTTACGGTGGCTTCCTATCCTTTCACCTGTGCAGGTATCACATCATCGTAACGGTGCTGGTGTACATGCTGCCCCTAGTGGTCATGGGTATCACCTACACTATAGTCGGGGTGACACTTTGGGGAGGAGAGATTCCTGGAGACTCATCTGACAATTATGTTGGACAACTGCGAGCCAAAAGGAAGGTGAGAGGACATACTAACATATTTTGTACATATTTTAAAACTGAAACAAAAGTAAAATAAGCTAAATAGAAATATATAATCCATTGCATGGATAATGTCTTTTAAAGAAAACTTTACATTAAAACTTAACGTTCTGTCAAGGTTCCCTTAAAGGGGTCATATGACGTTGCTAGAAAGAACATTATTCTGTGTATTTTGGTGTAATGCAATGTGTTTTTATTCAATTTAAAGCCTCGTTCACACCCGGGACGATTATTGCGTGCGCTTATCGGCAGCATTTTTCGGTGCATCTTCTGGGTTCATACCAAAAGTGATTTTCACTAGCGATGAGCTGAGTGAGGGTCCAAATTCACTCTCTGACATTAGATGGTGCTTAATGAAAAATAAAAGTACCCCAGGACACACTGACTCCTGTTCGATCTGCAATTCCTCTCCATAACAACTCCCTCTTATCGAGATTTTTGTAGTCGCTGTCACATTTGTCATAAAGCCTTTTCTGTTCAGACACCAATGAGACCAGCAGCTTTACATTCAACTTGCCTTGATGCATCTTCTTCATATGCTTAATTACTCTAAATTCTTCGTTAGGTATCAATGTGTGCTCAGCAAGACCGTTTTGTGCTTGAGCACCACAGAGTCATGTGCTACTGTAACTTCAGTAGCTCCAGGCACGTGAACAATATTGCCAATATCATTGGTCGGCCAGTTTTTTTTAACGCAGTGCATCGAACCAAATAAATGACACTTTTACACCTGGCAATTTGCTCGTCGCTGTGCACACTCACAATGGCCTTTCTGGAACGTGTCAATTTTTACAAAGCCCATATCATTCTGAAAAGCGAGGAGTATGTTGATTGGCCAGATATCCAGTGCATTGTGATTGGCCAGATTCCTCTAGCATGTGACGGAAACGGCGTGATGAGACAAAACCAATAAAACCCATAAAACCCAACCATCTGCCGGAATGCTTCTGCATACGACAATCAGCAGTGAGAGAAAAGTGTTCATTACGTTTGAAATATGGATATTTTTCTGGCAAAAAATGCATGGATTCGCTACAGGAGGCCTTTATTGAAAGTGAAAAAGTTGAAAGTAAAAGTGCCCCGGAGCCATGTGAGGCGTGTTTTATCATGGATGCATACACTTTATTTAACTTTTTTGGTTAAAACACCCGCAAACTGCAATGATAAAGCTTAGAAGTGCCAGGACAATTTTAAATATAAATCCGATTGGATTCATCTGAAAGAGGAAAGTTATACACATATGATGCTTCGAGGGTGAGTAAAACACAGCCTAGTTTTCATTTTTAGGTGAACTAACCTTTTAATGTTTTCACTAATAATCGTATAAACATGAATTTTTAAAAACTATATTTTGAATTTTCGGTGAACATTCTGAAATAATGTTTTCTTAATGTAAACAGTATGAAACTGTTAATAGAAAATGTGTTTTTTAATAATCGACTGATTTCGTATAACCTCTGTTTTAGGAGCTTCAGAATGAGGTGACTAAAGGACAGAGTTTAAGAAATGAGCCCATGCATTTGTAAATCAAAGAAATTAATCTATGTATTTACTCTTACCTGTCCTGAGGGAATCTCACTGTATTGCTATATCTATTTGATATTTTTCCACAGATTAAGGTCATGTCTGGTTTATCTGGCAGGTCAGCTCTGAGCTTTTTGTGAGCTGTAGCGTTCAGACACACTCGCACATGTGGGACAGTGATAGTTCCCTCTCAAGGATGAATCTAGGACAATTCATCTCATATTGTGCCAAAATGGTTCATATTAATGACTGTGATCGCTCAATGTAATCCAGTACTTTTGTGTTTGATGCGGAGATTATGGGATTGTTTCAAATAGAACTGTAGGTTTACGCTGGATTAAAGCACTTGTTAACTCACCTCTACACAACCTCGCTTCCCAAAGCCCCTACGTTGTTTTTAAGAGTCTGCTGATTGGCTAGAAAGCTTGCAGAAGGCAATTCAGTTTGTCTTGTAATGTGTATGAACTCTTTCTCAGACTCTTGAAGAGAAAGAAATATAGAAATGTGCACATGTGAATTATAAGCATTTCTGTCATTTTCCATAAATCTAAAAGGAAAAAGTAACTTTTTATTCAATAATAAAATGTTCTTTAAAAGTTATCTGGGTTTTTATGGTGTTGTGAAAACATTTACACAAAAAAACATTATTTGTAGGGATTTATTGAAGGGTCTTTTTCTCTAAAAAGTTTGTGTTCAAATGTTTTTTTTAAAAAGAGAAATCAATTAATATAGAACTGATTTCAAATTAATGTCTGTATATAAATATATAAAACATGAATGTGCTAATTTTAATTATTGCAAATGCAGTGCATCCTTGCTTAAAAGTTACATATCTTTTTTTTTTCTTTTTTTTTTTTAACTAACTAACTAATGGTGTAACTCAAACAGCAAAATATAATAAGAAATGAATAAATAAGAAATTCAACTTAATTGTATCAGCCCAATTTCTGAATAAAACTGTTACTACACTAATTTATTTTCAGTGTTTTTTGGATGATGCTTCAGGTTTTTCTATGCAACATGCATCAGAGGGTAAAGAACAGTCTGTGAGTGTGACGTCACAGCACAGAGATCTATCTTTCCCCATTGCTTTTGAAAACTAAACACTTTATAAACTGGGATCTCTGTTGTTAACGTTTCAAGCCATTAATCTAACGCTTCTGAAAACACTATACAACCAACCTTCAATGTTTTTGACTCAGTATCCTTTGCTCATTGTAGTGCATCCTTTGAAAAGCCACTCACAACGTCTTACATTGCCTCATTAATTTGCACATAATTTGACACGGACCTTTTGGAAAAGAAAAAGAAATGCCTTCCGTCATCAATCTGTGAACACCTTCAGTGTCTTTCAGAGTCTTGTACCCTGAAGAGACCTGCTGTTAATGAGACGCAATGGAGCACTGCGAATAATTGCTGATCGACAGTTACACAAAGCAGAGAAAGGTTAGGTATGACGTAACCCTAGCAGTAGATACGATGAGCTACATGCCGCAGAAGTGTCAGAGAACCTGCCTTTTTGTGCCAGTTTGACACAGGTTTAGCTAAAGTTTATTAAAGTTGCATTTGAAGCATATGAATGGTCTTCAATCAGTCGTCAGGAGGGCAGGTGAACATGACCTGGCTGTCAAGAAGGTACAACTAGTTTCTACTCAGCATGTGACTGACTAGACGTCAAGCAGACTTCATCACCCGATTACAACACCATTCATGATGTTCAGCAAAAGGGATTACATTAGACTTTCATAAAAACGGCATTTATCATAAGTGTAAATGTGTCACAAGCACATCACACCTTCTATAGATTATTTGCTTTATATAAAAAATTATTTGATGGTTCACTCATATCTTTTTACCCATTTTTAACCCCCCCACCTTTTTTGTTGCTTAAAATAAAACAAATGTTAGCTTAAATAAGATTTTATATATATATATATAAAACTTTGCATTTGAGCAAGTTAAGCAAGCTACCTAAAACTGAAATAAATTTAATAAAATCTATCTCTGTCTGTCTGTCTGTCCGTCCGTCCGTCCGTCCGTCTGTCTGTCTGTCTATCTATCTATCTATCTATCTATCTATCTATCTATCTATCTATCTATCTATCTATCTATCTATCTATATCTCTCAGTCTGTCTGTCTGTCCGTCCGTCCGTCCGTCTGTCTATCTATCTATCAAGCTACCTAAAACTGAAATAAATTTAATAAAATCTATCTCTGTCTGTCCGTCCGTCTATCTATCTATCTATTTATCTATCTATCTATCTATCTATCTATCTATCTATCTATCTATCTATCTATCTATCTATCTATCTATCTATCTATCTATCTATCTATCTATCTATCTATCTATCTATCTATCTATATCTCTCAGTCTGTCTGTCCGTCCGTCCGTCCGTCCGTCCGTCCGTCTGTCTATCTATCAAGCTACCTAAAACTGAAATAAATTTAATAAAATCTATCTCTGTCTGTCTGTCTGTCCGTCCGTCCGTCTATCTATCTATCTATCTATCTATCTATCTATCTATCTATCTATCTATCTATCTATCTATCTATCTATCTATCTATCTATCTATCTATCTATATATCTCTGTCTGTCTGTCTGTCCGTCCGTCTATCTATCTATCTATCTATCTATCTATCTATCTATCTATCTATCTATCTATCTATCTATCTATCTATCTATATCTCTCAGTCTGTCTGTCTGTCTGTCTGTCTGTCTATCAACAACAAAATGACAAAAACAAAAAATTACTAAAACTTTACAGAAAAATTACAGTAAAGAGATTTGTGATGTTACAAAAAGATTATGTTTCAAATGTTGCTCTTTTTAACTTTCTATTTATCAAAGAACAAAAAGGAAATAATTCATGGGATATTTCACACTCATATTTCGGTCTGAAATACTGAAATAGTCTCTTCCTGTCTAATTAGTGAGCACTTTCTGATTGTACTTTCTAGAATGTGCTGAAGCGCGGGCCAGATGCTGCTGTTCAGAAGTCAGGCTGTGTGGGACGTGAGGCTGTTCAGTGTAACAAGAACAAATGACTCCTGGACCCCTCAACAGTCTGCTCCATTCTCTTCACCTGATGATAACAACAAATCAAAACACAGTAGCGTCCTTTGGTGCATATGAAATATGCAATTATGTGCTTTTCGGCACACTGCAGTATCCTCCGGTGTTGCTCCTCCTGCTCTTTCATGATAAAACCTAGCATTAAATTGAGGTTGACTCGAATGTCTGATGACCGGTGCAAAAGCCTTCAGTGTGGTGCCAAATCAGCACCCGACAGGTTTCCTCTCATCATTCATTATCAGTTTTCAGGTTTGAGTTTTTGTTCGCTAAACAATGGCAGCAGATGGCTTTGAGTCGGCAGATGGAGACTTCAAACAGAGAGCGAGCTGAGCCGTGACTTCCCCTGATGCTGTTTTCTTCCACAACACAAGAAGCCAAAAACTCATGTGTTGCTGGCATATGCTTCACGTTGTGTCTCTAAATGATCTCTTGCTCTCTCCTCAGGTGGTGAAGATGATGATCGTGGTGGTGGTGACCTTTGCCCTCTGCTGGTTGCCCTATCACGTCTATTTCATCGTGACGGGAGTAAACAAGCGTCTGAACAAGTGGAAGTCCATCCAGCAGGTGTATCTGTCTGTGCTGTGGTTGGCCATGAGCTCCACCATGTACAACCCCATCATTTACTGCTGTCTGAATGGCAGGTAATGAAACAGGCCAAGAAAGTTTTCTTTCTTTCTTTCTTTCTTAGAAAAATTTGTAAAGCATTATTTGCATATACAAAGTGCTGTTCTTTTGAACATAAAATGTAAAAAATTGTTCTAAAAGTAGTAGTTACTGGCAAGTATGTTGGTCTTATTTAATATAACACACACACACACACACACACACACACACACACACACACATATATATATATATATATATATATATATATATGTAATTTTGCATTTCTTAAAAAAACTTACCAGTAACTTTGGTAAGTTTTTTGTTTAAATAACTACTACTACTACCACTACTGACAGATAAAAAAAAAAAAGTTTATTAAAATAAATAATGTTACATTTAATTAAATAGTTTTCAATATTTTTAAAATAAATATTTAAATATATTGTTAATATAGTCATATTAAATATACCAATATATAATTTGTTAATAATATATTTAATATACTGTTTTAAATTATGAATATATGTTGAAATATATATATATATATATATATATATATATATATATATATATATATATATATATATATATATATATATATATATATATATATATATATATATATATATATATACATTTTTACTTACTGTACTTACAGGTGCTGACAAATATTAATTTGGGACCATCTACATAATTCACATACATACAATATCTATTATCCTAGGTCATAAGAAGTCATTATTAAGAATTACAGTTATATGAATTAAAATATTTTGAGATGAACATGTAATGCATTTCAATGAGAAGATCCTTTTTTCCAAACCTCCAGATTTAGGGCAGGTTTCAAACGGGCCTTCAGGTGGTGTCCCTTCATCCAGGTATCCAGCTACGATGAACTGGAGCTCCGTCCCACCCGTCTCCACCCACGCAACCAGAGCAGCATGTGCACCCTGTCCCGCATCGACACCAGCGTCCACGATGATGACCCGCGACGCAGCGACCGCAAGAGCACCAGGTCCCTGCAGTGTCAGGTGGAGGTCAGAGACCAAAGCAGTGCAGCGACTAAACTCTGTCTTCACAGAGAGCCCACATTCCCAACCGAGCAGCTCAGCTGAAGGGCCAGACCAGACGTGCATCGGATTGTGGTTCTGTTAGAGGTGCTCCATTACATTCCTAAAAAAAATTTAATACATCCACAGGTTTTGTATAAACAAGATACTGTCAATTTCAGAGCATGCATTGAGACTAAATGCATTCAAACCTGCAGCATGATAAAGTAATACTGCCTCCAAGTGGAGAACTGTGAATGTTGTCAGTGTGGTCTAGCATGCTACTCAGTGTGTTCTTTCTTCTTGAAATACAACACAGCATAGTACATATTATAAAATGTTATTTAAAACATGAAAACACGGTAAGCTACACTACAGATTCATCACTTCATCGTGTTGTTTGATTATCTAGGAAATACAAATTTGTTTCAGTTGTATTACTTTTTTTTTTTTTTTTGCTAAAGTCTGTCAGATAATCCTAAAATGATCTTAAAAAATCATGCTTGCATTTTGACAACTATTTTATTTGTATTACAATCACATGTGCATTCTGTGCATTTTGAACATAGCCAGCACTTCTCCTTATGAATGAAAGTTTGAACTTTTGTAATTGAGACTTCAAATGTTGAACTGAATGTAACTTTTACTGTAATAACACAATCATATAGCCAGATTTTAATGAATCAGTGTCATGTAAAACCTTTCTGGTGCACAAAGCTCTGGCTGTTTGATCTAATGAATGTATATAAAAGACTACAATAACTTAACTATACAGTTTATATTTGAGTCTTCTTGTTCATGTTTGATATATGACAGTTTGTGCTGTATTTATGATGTGCTGTAAATGTTAACACCACGATAATGTGCTTGGTTTTTATTGTACATAATGTGCAAAGTGGACCTTTTATTACCTAAAATCACAAAGGTATAGTCTACAGTGGATGTGGTAAAATGCTTTTTACGTTTAAATGCACTGATGCTGTTTTTTTCCAGCTTTTTAGCCTGCTTTGATCTAAACTAAAGATATTTGTGAAAAACAAGTCATGTTGGTATGGCCACATCGTTCTGATGTTGAGCATGAACATAGATTTATTAAAGTGAACGTCAAAAATGAGCAAAACATTCATTGTTAGAATCATATTCTTTGCAAAAACAACATTTGACTTGTTTAAAGCAATGGACTAGCAGGGTGGATGGCGGTTTCAAAGCTTCAGCATAAACTTCACCTGACAGAAGTCATTATTAAGTTGAAAATCAAATAAGAGTGACTTATTTGGAGTGTAAGTTATAGGTATAGATCTTTCTTTTCAGCTCAGCATGCATTGCTTATATGGTTGCTATGCTTAGTGTTAACGATAATGATGGTGCAGTTACAGTCACGTGTCTACTATGCACTATATTTTCGAACTCAAAATTAATTATTATATACTTTTTTAGACTGAACAAGCGTGCGATGGTTTGGAAAACTGCTAAATGCACGTTCAGTTTAGGCATTTATGGCATTTTGTTTTAGTTCATTTCAACCACTAGGTGGCGCAATTGTCTATATTTTTTAGTTCTGTGCTGCTGAAAGCAATTTTTTAGGTTAAAAAACATTTCTACCAGGAGGAACACGCTGTTCCTGCAGCAACTTAAATGTTAAGATGTTGTTTATGTGAAATTGTACCATAAACCTTTAAACCTTAAAAGCATACAGCAATATACAACAGATAAGAACTTCAACATCATGCTTAACGTTAGACTGTTAAAATGTATTCTCATATCTCTTTTTTAGTATAATGCGAAAGGCATGTTTCACATGACTTCCCGTTTATCTTCGGTACATCCCTTTCTTAAAATATCTTCCAAAATCTCCCTTCCTATTCCCTGTTGAATGAACCACTGCCCATCTATTGACTTCTGATCTGGTGAACACAGGAAAAATGAGCCTTACTGCTATCGGGCATAAAGAAATACATATATTTATGCATGCATTAAATCTATGTTTGAGTTACGGAAACATAAAAAAATATATATTGTAAAATATGTTCGTTTTGGTAGGACCCTCACAAATGCATCGTTGTATGCACCAACTGCCTTCAATTAAGATTTGGTGAGTTATTTAGATAAATGGGAAGATGCCAAATTTGGGTGTCTGAAGGGGATGCTGAGTTCAGTCTGTCACGTGTGCACATGTACTGTATGACCCAACCCCTCTCGTACATCCATCCAAACACAGCTCACAAAAAGTGCAGCGTCACACCAGTGTCTGCTCACACAGACCGTCTGGGAGGGTATCGATTTATGTGTTATTTTGGACTCCTCTCACTAACCTTCAAGGCCTTTGTACAGTCTGTAAATTGCTCTGATGGGTCAACAGCTCCCACTTCATCTGAACAACAATGCCAGGTCTAATAATTGTATAATCCTTTAATCTCAGGCCTTTTTGTGAAAATTCTGAGTCACTTCCTGGACTTTATAAAGAATATATAATAATATCCAAGGCTCTTTTACTGCATTCTGTCTATGTGCTGAAAACTGTTCACATTGTAAGACTCATACATACTAATTTTCTCAGTTTAGTTTATTATTATTATTTATTAATATATGTAATAATAATAATAATTAATGACCACTGTTATCACTATCATAAATACCAACAACAATAATAATATGTATTTATTTTATTTTACTTTATTTTCTAATTTAATTTTTTAAGGATCATTTAAAGCTTTTCAAGGCCAATTATTATTAATTATAATATCAATAATCATTGTTATTATTACTATTATTAATTAGTATAATATTAACTGTTAAAATTAATTTAGCCTTATGTCTCTCATGGGACAAAGAGGATTAAGTAAGTAAGTAATTATAATAAATATTATTGGTTGCATAATAATACTTAATTATTTTATAAGTATTTATATTTTTTAAAGCCCTGGCATGAATGTTAAGCTCTAATATTTTATGGGATGATTTATGGGGACAAAAAGCTTGAATTTCATGTTAAACAAAAACAGTCACTACTGTGCATGTTAAAAAAAGGTACATAAAAAACAACTTAGGCACACTATGTATTGAATTGACATTGCGTATCTGAGCAAACATAAGCTCATCATTTTGTATCTTAATCACCAACAGGGTATTTCAGAGATGATTATATAATTATTTTTTTAACAAATGTGTCATAAGCTCTAAGGGACCCACAATCATGACACAATTTAGAAAAACTGTAATGACACAATAACTGGCTTGTATCACAGAAAGCCTTTGTGAGAACTCATATTACATCTCAGCTGGAGTTTGGCACAACACATGGGAGACTCTCAATTTTATTATCTGATCAGCCCAAAACTGAACTTTTGAGCCTCAGTTCTGTGAGATCAAATCTAATAGAGCATATTACTGTAGAAACACCATCCCTACAGTCAATAGGCAATAGAACTGACAGCATCATGCTTCTGGAATTGCTTCTCTGAGGAAAGAAGAAGGATGTTAGGAGAAATGTTTGAGTACAAAACGTACAAAAAAAAAAAAAACTCCCTGAAAAGATTATGCGTCAATCTGCATGAGCTCTGGGACTGAATATGAGTTTTATTCATATCTCAACAGGAAGATGACCACAGAAACGCCTTCAGTCCTAAAAGTGGAATGTCCTGGAGCGACCCAGTCAAAGTCCAGACTATGATCCAACCTAGCATCTGTGAAATGACGTAAAAGCTATGGTTCACATTCAGTTCCCATTTAGTCTAATTGAGCTTGAGCAATGCTGGAGCAAAATGGACAAATATTCCAGTGTCAAGATGTGCAATGCCGATAGAGACTTGAGTAAGGAAAATGCAACTTCTGGCAAAGGTAGTCCTACCGACTACTGAGGGTTTTAAAATTGTATGAAATTATGTAAACAACTTATATACTTTTAATGTATTCTGATTTCTTATTGTTCTTATACATTTATTTTAAAAAGTATCATTAAATAGTATAATTTTTAAATAATACACATAAGTAATTTCTTCCAGTCAACTCTGCATTTAAAATGCTTTGATACAGCACTCTGTGAATAGCCACTTCTTTCAGTAATGACCTTCTGTGAGTTACCCTCTTTGTGGATGGTGTCAGTCATTTGTCTTTGAGGAAGATTTTCATTAATCAAAATATGATCTAATCAAGTATAATCAATCTAGACATTTATGTATCAAGTTATTCTACTTTTACAATCATGCATCTGTCTGTGTGTGTGGAGGCCTGCATGAGACTGGAATGTGCCGACAGTGCAGGGGTACAGTGGTGGAGCTGCACACTCTACTTGGACATGAGACAAAATATATTAGGAGTTCTCATGGTGCAGATATTACAAAAATACAGTATATGGTAAAGTTGCACATCCTGTTTAGACATTAGACAAAATATATGATTAGGCTTCTTCGTTTCATTTAAAATAAATTCTACTGATGAGTGGCAGGCTGGAGAAACAGCCAAAAGAGGTAAAAGAGTTAATAAACAATTACCACATGTATAAAATGTATTGAACATGAACACACCTTCAGGAAAAACTGTATAAAAGACTGCATACATAGAGTCTGAAAATGTTCTGCAGAGCTTTCTAGGTTTTATTGTCTCTTGATAATACAATTTAATTCTGGAATCAAAACCCCAAGATTCTGAGAATGATTCTTCACAGCAGTGGCAGAAGCCACCACATCTTCTGGACCTTTGCCAAGTCAGCAGTCTTCCCTGTTATTGTGGTTTCACAGAACAGAAGATACCCAGAATTTATACTGTAGGGATGGCCATTCAATGAAACTTAAATGTAAATCATCTAATAATTTGAGAGACTGCATTTTTGACTTTCATAAGCTGTAAAATCTTTTGAAATGATTTACTTTACATATAGTGAATCTAGAATATGAAAGTTTCATCTTTTGAAATATTACCAAAAATGCTACCAAAAAAAAAAAAAACATCTCTAGGGTTTACAGAGAATGGTCCAAAAAAGAGAAAATATCCAGTGAGGGGCAGTTGTGTGGGTGAAAATGCCTTGTTGATGTCAGAGTTTAGAGGAGAATGGGCAGACTGGTTAGAGATTTCAGTAACTGAAATAACCAAGGTATGCAGAATACCATCTCTGAAAGCACAGCAGGTCGAACCCTGAAACAGATGAGCTAGAGCAGAAGAAGACCACACCAGGACAATAGAAAACTGGAAAATGTTGCCTGGTCTGATGAATCTCTATTTCTGCTGCGACATTCAGATGGTAGAGTCAGAATTTAGTGTAAAGAACATAAAAGCATGGATCCATCCTGCCTTGTCTCAACGGTTCAGGCTGCTGGTGGTGGAGTAATGCTGTGGGGGATATTTTCTTGGCACACTTTGGGCCCCTTAGTACCAATTGAGCATTGTTTAAACACCACATTCTACCTGAGTATTGTTGCTGACTATGTCCATCCCTTTATGACTACAGTTTACCCATCTTCTGATGGCTACTTCCAGCAGGATAATGCACCATGTCACAAAGCTTGAATCATCTCAGACTGGTTTCTTGAACATGACAATGAGTTCACTTTACATAAATGGCCTCCACAGTCACCAGATCTCAACTCAATAGAGCAGCTTTGGGATGTGGCGGAACGGGAGATTTACATCATGGATGTGCATCCGACCAAGCTGCAACAACTGTGTGATGATATCATGTCAATATGGACTAAAATCTCTGAGGAATGTTTCCAACACTTCGTTGAATCAATGCCATGAAGAATTAAGGCAGTTCTTAAGGCAAAAGAGGGTCCAACACAGTACTAGCAAGATGTACCTAATAAAGTGGCCAGTGAGTGTGTGTGTGTGTGTGTGTGTGTTTATATATATATATATATATATATATATATATATATATATATATATATATATATACACTCTTTAAAATAAAGATGCGTCGTGATGCCATAGAAGAACTTTTTTGTCTAAATGGTGCCATAAAGAACCTTTAACATCTGAAGAACCTTTTTGCTAAACAAAAGGTTCTTTGTGGTGAAATAAGGTTCTTCTGATTATAAAAGTGTATGAAATAGATGGTTCTTTAAAGAAACTTTAACTGACTGAATTGTTCTTTATGGTTCTTATGTCATCCCTTAAAGAACCTTTTTGAAGCACCTTTTTTTTAAAGAGTATATATATATATATATATATATATATATATATATATATATATATATATATATATATATATATATATGTGTGTGTGTGTGTGTGTGTGTGTGTGTGTGTGTGTGTGTGTGTGTGTGTGTGTGTGTGTGTGTGTGTAATGACCTACTGGTTTTGAACATCCAGCTGAATTTTTTAAATACTGTTCACCAATATAATACATCATAAATGTTAGTGCCTCTACGCTTGACTTCAGTGTAAAACACAGATCCACACAAACAGATGGTGAACTTTGCTGTAGCATTTCAGCTGGATGTTCAAAACCTGTACACAAGGGAATCAAAGGTTCAAGCAGTAATGTATGTTCAGCGATGTTTGTCTGGTTTGAGCAATACTCAGATTCACATGAAGTCGATGAGGTTCACGTGAAGTGACACTTACACATACACTTTATCACATGGAACTGTAGGAACTGCATCTATTAACCTAAAATGCCATGTGGCAAAATTTTTATAACCATATACCGAACAACCCACAGTCCAAGATCTTAATATTTTATATTTTCCAAATAAACTCATTAAGAACCCATAAAATCTGAAATATGGCTGTATGGCTTTTAGAATATTTTTTTTCCGGTGAAAATCAATCTAATACATATTAGGTTTGGTTAAGAGAAAGTAGCCTATTTTAAATGCTAAAAATGACACACTTGGAGGTTCCTGCTTGCATGCATACTTTAGATAGAATTCCATGACTAACCCATTTTTGAAGTACAGGATAATATTCTTATTCATAAATCAAAAGCAAGCTGACCATTGCTCATAAGATACAATGTATCTTTCTCTAAACAATAAGTTGGAATCCAGGAAAGGCTGCAGTTGATGCAGCAGTTGGTGCATGCAGTCAGCACATTTGGGCCCTGTTGAGGGGCCCTTCACCAGCCCTCCGGCCTCAAAACCCACACTGATGAGGTAGGCAAAAGGCAGCGCAGGGAAATCATATGCATTGTGAGCGGGGTGTTCATGACAGCTGTTTTCCCTATGAATGTCTCTCTCTGTCTGACACCAGCTGCTAGGCCTTCAGAGAGCACATATGTCACACAGAGGCTGTCAGACTTCACTTCTGTCAGTTTAGCCACTGTTTTCAAGTCACTCTCTGTTATCATCTGAAATAAGGCTTGAATGGGGTGCAGAGTTAAGAGGGAATGTGGTGTTATGAGCCCAAAATGGATGGTTTGGAAGGGGGAAAAAATAAAATAATAACCTCCAGATTGCATAAGACTTATCAAACTGTGTTGCTATTATTAAAAAAAGTATTTTGCATAATAGTAATCTCTTAATTCATATTTGTATTGCTAAAATATTCACATGATAAAATTATAGTACATTAAGGCCAGATTTAGCTAGAAAGAAAGTAAACCAACCTAAACAATAAGGTATCACAACATGAAATAAGTCATCAGTCAATCTCAATATTTATTTGCCTTAAGTTAATCACATTTTATAAACAAAAAATAAACAAAAAATACTTGCTATGTGTACTGCATTAAACTAACCAAGACTTGGTTTTGATTGCTTCTGTTGTCCTTATTGTCTTCAAGTCGATTTGAAAAAAAAAAGTGTCTGCTAAATGACGAAATGTAAATGTAAATGCTAATTTTATAGAAAGCACTTTTCACAGCAAAACATTTCAAAATACATTCAAAATTACAAAAAAAGTAAAAACACAACTATTTGAAAATCTTGAATCTGAGGGAGCAAAAAAATCCAAATACTGAGAAAGTTGACAAATGAATTCTTAGAAATGCATATTACTAATAAAAAAAATAATGTTCTGATATATTTATGGTGGGAAATTTACAATATATATTCATTGAACATGATCTTTACTTAATATCCTAATGATTTTTGGCATAAAAGAAAAATCAAAAAATTTTGACCCATACTATGTTTTTTTGGCCATTGCTACTTAGGCCTGGTTTTGTGCTCCAGGGTCACAAATATATTTTTTACAAATATCCCTTGACCTTCTGAAGGCCATGCAACATGACAGATCTGATCGATGCTACTCAGAATCAGTAGGCCCTATGTGGCAGATAGTTCAGCCGGGACTGTAACTTTGAGAATAATAATACCATAATACCATGAAATCTTTCCTCTGTGAGCAGATCATGGACACAAATGCCATTTTGCTCCACAAATATAGCCTGCTGACCACTGACAAAAGACTCCAGCATAAAATAATAATATAAAATGAAATATTTTGAATGGCATTTCAGTGTTGTTTTTGTGTGTGCTTCTATCATGACGTAATATTTTCAGCATCACCTTCATCTGACCAATCAGCGCTCTTCCTTCGGCTACCTGTGTTAACTGGCCTGAATTCAATACAGATACACACCAGGAACTAGCTACTTGTATATGGTGAATGCATAGCTGTAAAGAGCATGCCCCCACGGCTAATGATCAGCATGTAAACGCCGCAGTCGAGAAGGTTCGTCGCGAGTGACGTCACGTGCCCTTTCCCCCAGTTTCTGGCTGCAGCTCGCGCTCTGAGGCGAGGTTACTATCGGTCATTACAGCACTGCCACGCTTCCCTTTAAACCTGCATCTTTCTACGCGTTCCTACAATAACAACGCCTTTACACGAGCGTTTAATACATTTCATGCACTTAATTAACTCGATAGATAGACTTATACATACACGTAGTTTAATATGTAGCTCAATATGGAATGAGTTCCACAGGCTATCGCGCAATGGCAAGTCAAAGAACTATGAAAGTATAGATCTCGTGAAAGAAACGTCGAATAAAATGTATAATGCATGAATATGTGCTTTCAAAAGCAAGATGTTATGATGACCGAGAACTATATTTATCCATCCATCCAGAGTGCTCTGACATTGCTTTACAACAGCCAGGTGATGTGATGATGACCCTTTATAATACAATGGTATTGGATGGTAATACTGAATTATTAACCTATTTGTGTGTGTAAAGTTCAGAAAATCAACATGGTTTTTCTCTATAACTTGAGGATGAGTAAATAATGACAAACCTTTCAATTTTTGTGGATGAACTGCTCCTTTAAGACTCATAAACTGATCTCACATGTCTGTTGTGTTTACCACAGTCTGAATATTAAACTTCCTGTCTCAGCGCTCAAGACCATATTGTGGTTTCTTCTGCAAATGTCACGCTCGGGTGCTTTGTTTATCTTTCTCTAATTCCTCGCTCTCGTTCTCTGTGTCATCAGTACAGTGTCGCTCGCCCCTGAGGCTCGACTCCACAATCCTGGCAGAGGATACTGGGGCAGGAGGACAGCAGCGGTATTCACTTGGCAGCTCATGGCCTGTGTGAACACAAAGAGGTGAACAGCATGAAAAACAGGATGAGAGTGCTGATCATATGACCTAAAATACAAAAGGCACAATGTTACCTTTCCTCGGTCAAATCAGAGTCACAGTGTCCCTTTGGACTGTGGTTAGAAACTGACCGGCCAGATTCTGCTTCATGGATTCACAATATATATAATGTCACAATTTCACTGGATATAGTGAAAATATATAACAATTATCAATATAGATATATCTTATCTATATTATATATGAGCATGGACCACAAAACCAGTCTTAAGTGTAATTTTTTTTTAACTTGAGATTTATACATAATCTGAAAGCTTAATAATTTTTTTCAAAAATACATTTATTCAACAAAATGCTTAGTTTAAACAATTAAACGTTTGTTGGTCTCAGTAATTTTATGTTGTATCAACTTGGATTTAGGTTGGCACAACTTTCTTGTCTTTTCTTGTTGGGCTAACTAAAAACTTACTGGTTAGACAAAGTATAAAGTTGATTTAGCTTCACCCTTGTTGCCCTGACTATTAATTATACAGTAGGTTTAAGGAACTCCAACATATGTTTACACTTACATTTAATCATTTAGCAGACACTTTTATCTAAAGCAACTTACAAATGAGGGCAATGGAAGCAATCAAAATCAACAAAAGAGCAATGTAATGCAAGTCTTATAACAAGTCTCAGTTAGCTAAAAACAGTACAAGTTTGTTTTTTCTATAATAAATGAAAAGAAAACAGATAGAATACAAAAAGAATGAAGCAAGCTAGTGTTAGAGGTCTTTTTTGCATTTGTTAATTGTATAATAAATAAAAAGAAAACGGAATAGAAAAAGATTATGGCGATATAAAATCATATGCAGAAATGTAGTTGCATGATATTTCATTAAATACTTTTGGTAGATTAGAAGCTATATTCCATTTAACACTATTTTAAAGTGCATTTTGCAATACATTTATAATGCATTATCTTTTTTATCACTTCACATTAAAAACTAAATGGAATATTTGTACTTTTATTAATTCCTTTATCATAGTGAAAGGAATAATGCCCTCCAAAGTGATATATGAAGAGTGCTTCAACTACACAAATACATTTAATTAATGGATGACTTTTCATGGTTATCCAGACCAGTGATGCAGAAAGTCCAGGCAATAGATAAACAGAATACATTTCCTGTATCTGTAAGTTTAAGAATAGACAATCCAAACATCACTTAAGATTTTAAAAAAAACTAAAAAAAAAAAAACCCACCTTGGCTATTGCAGAAACTGTGTGTTAAAATGCATACTTTACTCACCTGTGCTGCATGTTTTAGTACTATACATTATATTTTGAGCGGTTTAGTGGGTTTCTAGGGCAGTTGTCAATTAAATTCCTAAGCTCGAGCTATATATCCGTTCTTGCTGACTATCTTCCGTCGGTTCTGTCTAAGTGTTTTACAGCCAGCCTTCATTTCCCAGAGGTCCTGATGACCTGGAGAGAAGTTTTTTCTTTCTCTCTCTCTCTCCATTCCTTTCATTCCAGGTGGAAATCAGTGTGGGTAGATGTTGATATGTACAGAAGAAAACAGAAAACACTTAAGTTATTTGCTTGACATGGCTGTTTTACTTAGTTTATTTTGGATTTATTAATATAAAAAAAAATGCATGATTTTCTTTGTTTAGATTTGGTTTATGCTGAAAGAAAAGCAGCGTAATATACTTTGCAAACTAGCTGAACATCAGCTAGACCGTAAGACCATCTTAAACCAGCAAACCATCTTTCTTTTCTTTTCCATGAAATACACCTATTTTACACTCACTTTAACATTTTTCAACATCTATAAATGTCTGAAAATCAGTTTGGCTGAACACACCAAACACTTGTATCTGTGTAGCAACTATGAACCAGTTAACCTTGTGCCATCCAATCACTGGACACCCCTGTTTCATTCAGATTATATAATTACTGTTAAATACATAATATGTGTGGTATAAACTTACAAAAAGCTCAAAACAAAGTAAAATAACGGATTTTGAGGGAATCCGCGTTGCCCTTTTAAGAGCTGTTTTGGGTCCGCACGTGCTTTCCATATATGGAGGCTCGAAGACAAACAGCAGTTTGACCGACAGTAACCTCGCTCGCGCATCGCTATAAAAGCTCGGAGGAGAGGAAAAAGGTCCGTCCATAAGAGCACAAAGCACCACCGGTACAATATCGCTTTGAGAGAGTTAGAACAGCTGTTTTTCTCTCGTCTCAAAAGGAATTACAGTTTATATGAAATAAGGAATAATTATTTCAGAGCAATAACGGTGAGTAACGTAGAGGTTTTTTTTTTTGTTTGTTTGCTTTTTGAGCAGTGAGCTCTGTGCCAAGTTTAATTTTATACTAATTCATGGATACATCATTTTGCATAAACCTACACATTTTGTGACCAGATGCACGCTGTTATTGTTTTTCCACAAATTATAGGCGAGCGACGCATTTGCGTCATTTTTTTTTATCGTAAACACTTGCTGAGTTGCGATGTTCTGAAAGCTTTGTGGCATTTTAATCTTATTACAAATTGTCACGTATGATCGTTTAGTAATTGTGCTAGATAAGTATATGAATATTTTAACTTGCCAGTTCTTTAATCAGGAACGCGCTGTTGTCGATCGCGTGTTTTATCGCAAACACTTGATGAGTTATTTTGAATGCTTCGTGGCAGATGTGCATGTTGAAAAGTTGTGGATTATTGACTGTTAGTTGCATTCGTACGCTACTGAGAAAATGACAACTTAAAAACAGAGGAACAAAGAAGACTAAGTGCTGCGTGTCGCTTCAGCATCTGCTCGTCACCGAGTCTGCGCGAGATGACCGAGAGTTACCTCTCCTCTGCGGAACAATGACAAAGAACACGGAGCTCTCCAACTCTTCTGCATCTTTAAAACACCACGATTATAAACACGTTTGATGGTTAAAACAAAAGCTTAGATGTATAGTTCAGTGTCTTGAGTCGGTGTCATTGCGTGTTGTGTTCCATAGAGGTAGGCTAAATCGTGGCAAAGATTGTGTATAGTAAACAAATGTATGGGGGACTCCTCTTATCATGTCTTTCTAGGACAAATTTTAAGTCAGTCTTGACGCACAGGTTTAAGTGCACAGTAAGCCTAAAATAAACTGATCTTTGATGTATGTGCAAGAAATGATAGAGAAGGCTACGACGCGAGAGAAGCGATATGATGAAGAAAATGGTAAACAAGACGAAAAATAAGAAAATGGAAACGTCCGCAAGGGACGCTCTTTTTAATGTTGTGTATGAACAGCAAAAGCATGAGTATCAGATTACCTAGCAGAGTGTCATATCTGCATAAACTGTACAAAAATGACAGAGGCAAAACACATTGGCTGCTAATGAAGGCACAGAGACTTTATGGTTCAGCGACAAATAAATAAAAGCAGAAATATTTTATAGTTCAAAGCACATCCACATTTCCACCCACTCCTTGTAGTCTCCTCTACAAGATAAGATGAATGGCTTGAATATACTATATCAATGCCAAAACATTTTTTTTTAAATAATATTTTACCTTGCTATATTAAATCACCTCCAAGCCAAAATCTTCATTGTTATACACTACTTAATTATCTGCCTTAATTATATAAAATACACAAGAAAATCCGCTGAAATGTTAATGGGAAATTCTCAACATCCATTCAGTGTTTACTCATCCAAATGTCTTGTTTACTGAATGCAACACTGTATATTATAAAGTCCCATCTGGATAAAGGTGGCATGGGATAACTGATCAAGCGACTGTCTGATCAAAAACAGCTTGCCATCATTAGCTTTATCTTATTGTCTTGCAGAGAGGAGCCACGGACAGTTGGGATCCGTGGCAAGATGGCTGTCTCCACTCAGTTGGGTTTGCTGTTGTGGAAGAACTTCACTTACCGACGGAGACAAACTGTAAGTTCATATCACATGCATCGAGCAACTGAGCAATCAGTCATATACCAAAAATAGCAATGTAAACAAAAATGCAACAAAATGAATGCCTTTTATGGAGTCGCCAGGCTCCTTTTATTATTTCGGTGGCGACATCTAAAGCAATGAATAAATGCATAAATAAAAAGACCAGTTGCTTAGGATTTGTGATCATTCAGTGTGTTTTATTGTGAAGTGATTTTAATATATATTTTTTTCACTTACCATCCTCAATGTAAAATGATAGCAAACCAAACAGAGTTCTGTTTTGATCAGCCTTTGCTTAAAGCAACAATGTCCTGTAAGTGAAAGTACTTCAAAAAGCTGATGATGACAGAAAACATGCTCTTGGCATTGAACATATGAACAGCAGGTTTAGCAACAGGAAAGCCATTAACCGTCACGATAAACTGGATTTTCTGGACTTCGCTAGAATAGTTAATTCAGGATATGTGAGCAGCAGATATGTTGTGGTGTTGAGTTCAGATTCAAGTTCATAAGGGAGGAACCAAAACAATTCAGGATGATGAACAACTGCGTACACACACAAATATACACACTTTCTTTTTCCAGATTCAGCTGCTGATCGAGATCATATGGCCACTCTTCATCTTTTTCATCTTGATATCTGTCAGACTCCACTATCCTCCATTCGAGCAACATGAATGTAAGTGGCCTGAGATGGTTTTTCCCCAAAACACAAGCATAAAATGAATGCAAATGTGATTTGAGCTTAGTTTAGATAGTGTCTTTCTTGCCCCAAGAGTTCAATATAAATCTGATTACATTAGAATAATAAAACACCCGTTGGTCTAGTTTATATCATTTTGATTGTATTTTTCTAAAGCCTATTTTTGCAAAATGTTTGCACTAAAAAAGATCCTGAATGCATTGTGTCACCACATCTTACTTAAATCAAGCGTCAATATTTGCTCCTCTTTGGAAATCACACAGTCAACAGGGGAGGTCATGGACAGCAAAACAGCTCCAAGAACAGCATGACATTTTACATATATCACAAGATCTCTGAAACCCAGTTTTCTGGCTGCGTGTCAGTTCCTGTACTTTGAACTGACTTAACTAAATGTTAACTATTTTTGATTTAGTTCAAAATGAGAAAATGAGGACAGCCGAATAGGAAAAAGAAAACAGTATTACAGTAAAAACATACGCTCTTCAAACAGGCAGAATCTATTTAAGGGAAAGAATTTCTCCAAGGATGTTTCCAGGAATTGTGTGTGCAACCTGTCGTTTTGATGTGGAAAATGCATGACATTTGCCTAATTATTCTCCAAATAAAATAAACTTCATTTCATTACATTAAATGCATTGATTGCTGAAATGTGGTTGCAATGGGCATTTCTTTTGTTGAAGATTTAATATCACACATTTGTTCTAAATCTGATTCCTTTTCCAGGCCACTTTCCCAACAAGGCCATGCCCTCTGCAGGGACTTTACCATGGGTACAGGGCATCATCTGCAATGCCAACAACCCCTGCTTTCGCTACCCCACCCCTGGAGAGACCCCCGGGGTGGTGGGCAACTTCAATGACTCCATGTGTGTATTTCAGGTTTTGGGCCTGCATTCGATTTTACAGACTATATATGGAAGTTTCCCTCATATATGTTTCACTTTCATCATTTACAGCATCTCCCGACTGTTCACCGATGCCAAGAAAATTCTCCTCTACAGCCAACAGGACAAGAGCTTTGACGGTTTTAAAGGACTGGTCCGGGCCTTGAGAAAACTGCAGAGAAACACTGAAGGTACGTCACCTTCAAACACCTTCAGTATCTTCAACATACGCTATAGTTCAAACGTTTTGGAATGAAGACTTTTAGGCTGCATTAACTTAATCATTAATAATGTGAAATATTATTATAAATGGAAAGAACTGATCTCTACTTGAATATATGTTAAAATATAATTTATTATTGAATTTTCTCCAGTCTTTGTTGTCACATGATTCTTCAGAAATCATTCAAAAATGCTGATCCAGAGCTCAATAAACATTTCTTTTTTATTATCAACATTAAAAACCTTGGCACTGCTTGGAAACCATTATACAATGTATTTCAAGACCTGTGTTGATGAATTTAAAAGAACAACATTTGTTTGAAAAATAAATCTTTTGGTAATGTGATGAAAGACTTTGAATCTTTGCTGATAAGAAATCTTATTAACCCCAAACCTTTGAACTGTAGTGTGTGTAACTTTAGGTTTGATACTTTTAGTGAATGTTGTGCTAAAAGTAATAAAAGGATCATTTATGGTCTCATTAATGAACCAGAATCAATACATGGAATTAGAATCTCTAGGGTTCCCTTCATTTATGTTGGGATTCATGTCTTTTTTGAGTAATATGCATTAAAAGGTCATACGTGCTTCTCTTGGTTTCAGTTTCTAAAGTCACTCTACTACTTTAGCAATGTTTACTCTCACATTGGTCTCGGTTTAACTAGTTGGTTCAGTGTGCAATTAAGTTGAAGTAGTGAGTCCGTACACCCTAATTTCCAATAAGCCTCAGTGTATTCAATAAAAAACAAACACAGGGGGGTTTGTCTGTCTTGTCTGTTTCCTGTCTGATAATCAGATTAGGTCTGGTTCCTCATTTGAGATGCAGTGTTGAAGGTCAAATAGGAAACATACTGTATTAGTTATTTTTTGACTGTTGAAGACTACAAAAGCGGTCATTAGTATCTGCTCATCTTTTTCTCTTGCCTAGAAGATTTTCATTATAGCATTATATATAGATCTATGACTAGGATCGTTTAGATACATTGCTATGCAGTTGACAGGTGGTTGCATTACTGCCTGAATAAATCTGTATTATATTTTGGTCTTTAGATCCTTTTTTGATAACCTCAAGGACCACTTGCAGAAGTGTTTCTTGCAAAAACCACTAACAGTCACAATACACTTGCTTATAAATGGATAACTTTGTGACATTTATTGAGACAGACAGCTCACCGTAATGGTTGCTGAAAGAGGCTTGAGGGAGTTGCATGTACTCACAGTTGACAGCATTTAATTAATGTTCCCGGAGGGGCTGCTGTTGGCACCTGGGGCTTGAGGAATAGGATGCTGGCTTTGTCCACATGGATTAGAAAGCCTCAAAAGTCACAATGTTAAACATGTTCATTTCATCCCACAGAGATGCTTACGATTCATATGTGTTAATGCACATACTGTATGAGGAGGGGCTTGTGTCATGAAACTGATGATTGCATTGATGCAAAAAAAAAAAAAAGAGTCTGTTGCAAATGAGATGTCTTTGATATCCTAATTGTTACTTCTTGAAGAGAAATGCATTTAATGGATTTGATGTGATTCTGATCTAAATATTTGTGAGATTTGTCTTCAGAGGAAAAGTGTTAGTAATCCTACGTGTCTCAAGGAGTTTCGTAAAAGTTTCAAAAATGCTTCTCAAACATGACTCAAATGATCTGAGCTATATTTTGAGCTTTTCTTTTATAGCCCTATACCCTTTTTTTATTGCCAACTATGGTTCCATGTAGAATTTTGAACATCCATGGAACTTTTCCATTCTATATAGTGGAAAATGTTCTTTGCATTGTTCTTTTAAGAAGGTTCTTTTATGGAATCCCTGTGAAAACCTCTTTTTCAAGCGTGTATGTTTGCAGATGGATTTATGGGTGTTTGCACAAATTCTGTACTCTGCGTCCTCTGAAATCTTGCATAACTCATTTCCCAAAATCATCCTGAATAGTTAAACAACAATAAGTGTTCTCTGGTGGTTTCAGAGAAGCGGCCGGGGAATGACCTGTGTTAACCCCAGAGGAAAGAGACTGACTCAAACCAGTTCATACCGATAACTCTTCTGGAATGTTCTGACACGCAACACAAAGAGCTTTGTGAGGAACTCTGCTGTAGTTGCTTTCTGGCGTTTGTTGTTCCTCCGTCCTTTCCCATGGACATCTTGCATGATGAACTCAGAATTGAGAGCTAAATGAGCAATTCTCTCATGACTGCAGCAGTAACCGAACACGATAGTTCAGCTGCATTACCTCACTCGCTCTATCATTGAGTTAGGAATTGCGATGGAGTCATACTTATCATAATGTTCTGAACGACACCCTTTGTTAAAAATAATATTATTCACGGTGCAATTGTGAATCACTGCTGATGAGTTCAATTAAAATCAAAATTTGACCTGTGCTACTCAGCATTATTCTGACATGGTGCTATCAAGTACATATATATATATATATATATATATATATATATATAATACTATAAAGTATATAGGATCTATAATACTAGAATTTATGTAAATATGTATAAATTGTGTATATAACTACTAATTAAAATTTTTGAGTTTGATAACATCACATCAGAATACTGATGACAAATAAATACATGTTATATAAATAATAATAAATATTATTAATAATATTAATATTATAATAAATATTGTATTTACATACATAATTACATTAGCTAGAAATAATATAAATAAATAATAATATAAATAGCTTGTATAATTTATGTATATATATTTAAATAATAACTTACAATTTATATTATTATTTATTTATATTATTTCTAGCTAATGTAATTATGTATGTAAATACAATATTTATTATAATATTAATATTATTAATAATATTTATTATTATTTATATAACATGCATTTATTTGTCAGCAGTATTCTGATGTGATGTTATCAAACTCAAAAATTTTAATTAGTAGTTATATACACAATTTATACATATTTACATAAATTCTAGTATTATAGATCCTATATACTTTATAGTATTATATATATATATATATATATATAGTACTATTTATTAGTGTATTTAAATTATTATAAAAACAATATACATATGGTATTTCATGTTTACATCTTTAGTCTTAAAGTTTTTTTTTCTTTTCTCCTAGGGTTCAAGCTGAAGGACTTCCTCCGTGATAATGAAACGTTGTCTGAGTTTCTTGAGAATAATGCTAGCCTGCCCCAGCATGCTGTGAAACAGATAGTGGAGGCTAACGTCAACTTGGAGAAGGTAAATCAACTGCACAACACCAGCTGTTTAAAAACCTTTGAACGACCAAATCATCAGACATCAGGAACTTTTTATTTCCTAAATGTATGTTGTTTGCCCTCCCGGTGTTGTGTTTAATTACCTTCACACATGTATAGACAGCACTTAAAATATTCCACACACCATCTGGCATAGTCATTAAATTGCAGCGCGTCATCTATCTTGGGACCGTTATGTAATGCACTGGTTCGTGCAGATATGAAGAGATCTGTTTTTCAAAGCCCTGTACATGCACCCGTGTGCTCTCACATGTGGATGACCTTGGTGTGGAGGGGTGTGAGATGGGGATGCTGCGGATGATGCACGTGCTGCTGTGTGCTGGGGCGGAGTCACATGACTGTTGCAGAACCACAGCCACAGGACAATTCCTGGAAAACTGACACAGGCCGACCGATTCCCAGCAAGATAGAGACAGCTTTTATAACACTTCAGTTCAGTTGATTGAAAATATGCCCAGCATTTCATTCTTCACATAGCATAAGTCTTAAAATAGATCCATCCCATGTTGCACAGATAAAACCAAAAACAATGGCTCCAAAAAATATTGGATACATAAGCTGCAATGATTCATATTCTCTAACATTTGGCTACCAGAAAGTGTTAAAATAGTTTTAATCTTAATAATGAATATCATATCTATTGTTGTATAATTTAAGTGATAAGTTTTTTCTATTCTCTTACTTTAAAAATGATATGTTAAGATAAGATTTTGATTCAATAAAAATTATACTTTAATTTAGCAAGGACCAATTCAGTTGATCAAAAGTGACACTAAAGACAATTTTCTTCAACATTGATATAAATGTTTAAAGAAGAATGATTTCTGAAGGATCGTGTGACACTGAAAATGCTGAAAATTCAGCTTTGCATTACTGGGATACTGATTTTACAACATGTTCACATAGAAACACTATTTTAAAAGGCAATAATATTTCACAACATTGCTGCTTTTCATTTATTTATTGCATTTTTGAACCACATAGTATATGCATATATTATGTGCATATAAGAAAGTAGTCTTAAGTGTTTTCCAAATTAGCCTTAACATCCTGTTCATAGTCTCTGGGTGAGTAACGGAGCTGATAGAGAGTCACGATCTTACAAATAACGTACAGAACAAGCCTTCTGTTTTTTGGACAGGCTGTGTTTTTAACCTATCTTTTAGGCAAAGGCTGTCCATTGTCTTGTTCACAAAAGTAAGAGCCTGTAATTACATGGTCACGTAATGTCCTTTCAAGCAATCATTTGCACCCATTCTCTGGAGATCTTCAGGCTTAAATGCATCATGTGAATATAAGATCCTGATTGAGAGTCTCACAAATGTGACTGACTTGTATTTAATAGTCACATGGCATTTATAGCTCAGATGATTGGCTTAAAAAGTGCCCATCAAACAAAGATGGTAGCTTCCAGGTTTTGTACTTGAGAATATGATTGCAGAGAGTTTGTTTAGTTGGTTTCATCTGCTATTTGTGATCCACAGGTTCTTATTAAAGGCTTCGGTGTTCATCTCAGAGACCTGTGCAATACCACCTCTCTGGAGGATTTCGTGACTATAGCCGATAAGAACGTGTCTCAGCTGACGCAAAACATCATCTGTCAGTCGTCTGCTGAATGGCTGAATAACGCAGAGAGCCACTTCCTGTCCAACCTGGACTTCCTGAAGCCAATACGGGTAAGTAAATACAAGTGTTAAATAACAAATCCCTTCCATAGGACTTCATTATTAACCAACATCACAGGAACTAGAATACAAGAATGAAAATGACCATGTTAATGATTGCTTTTGAAGATGTGTTTTATGTCCCTTATATTTCACATAGAAGTTGCTTACTGGAGTATAATAATGCAATAAAGGCTATGATAAACAAAGGAATCCACCAGTTCAGTAAACCAATTACCCACGAACTAGGACTAAGTGTCTATTTTTGTATTTTAGACCCAGTGAACTCTGCAATCTTCAAGCATAACAGAATAACATTGTGGTCACATAATGGTCACTTTTACATAATATGTTTTTTCCAGTCAGAATAATTATTTCAGCATATTTGTGCATGAAAAGGGAACGGTGATGGCCATCAGCCAGGAGTCTTCACATATTGATGTCTTTGTGTATGTTCGCTTTAGACTCAATGCTTTCTTTGTCTTTGAGTAATGAGATTTCAAGATGCCAGGTCACTGCTATCTTTGCGCGGCGATTAAGTTACGAAAGCAAGGGGACATTGAGGGCTTTGACATTTTTTCCTGAATCACAACGTTATAGTCCACTACACAGTTAGTGTATGTGGCTTGCATGCATTAACATTGCCTCACTAGCAGCTCACGACTTAAAAAGATGCTTAATGCATGTTAACGCGAATGTGTATCCTCCTACATTGTGAAAGATGTTTGTCATTTTCACAGCTAAAGTAAAAACCTGATAATTGGTTAAACTGTAAGCTGCCAATTGTTTATACAAGACTTGTTCATGTCGTATGGACAGAAACTTACAATGTACTGTAATTCATCATGTTGCTTTACTGAATTGGTACTGTCATATTAACATTATATTATGTTTATAAATGATAAAGTATCAAGTATTTTTGTCACAGTATTTCTACAATGAGTTTCTGGCAACAACAGTTGCTATTTTTGCAGTAAATTTCTCAGCATAATTTTGACAGTAAAATGTGTAATTCAATATGATTACTTTGATTAGCTAATAATGTTGTTTTTTTATATTTTGGTCATGCAGAAAGATGTCAAGTCTGACCCGAAGATTTTCCAAGATGTGTCTATAGCAACAGACAGTCTTCTGGAGAGTTTGGGAGCGTTAGCGGTGGAGGTAAGAGCCCCGGAAATATCTCTAACGCTGCTTTTAGGGACTGAACTGGACACCACCAGAGTGAAGGGTTTCATTCCCACCCCCATCTTCCCAAATCTCATTATCCCGTATTAGACCAGTGGATCCGGCTAATCAGAAAAAAACAGATTCATTAAAATGCAGTAAGCATCAATGACTGTTTAACGACTGTTTTTTGATGTGCAATGTTGCATTATGCTAGTCCTGAAAAAGTTAATATTTTGTGCTTTGGTCTACCGAGTCATTACGATGTTTTGTCCCAACATTCTTAAAAAGAAAGGATCTTTAATGATGGTTCCATGAAGAACTTAAACAAATCCATGGAATCTTTCATTCCACAAAAGATTCTTTATAGATTCTATAAATGATTCAAATGTTCTTCACATTAATAATAATAAAAAAAGGTTCTTTTAAAAAATGTTCACTGAAAGGTTATTTGGGTTTCACACCAAACTTTTTTTTGCTTAAAGAGACAGACAGTTCTGTTAATAGCTATTTCGGTTAGCATCCCACACGTCTGTGTCCCTTAAACCACAGAGCTGACGCTTGACATTTCAGCCGTACACTCAGTGTTGCCGCTCGCATGTATTTGGTGTCCAGCGTTTAGAAACCAAACCTGGGTGTTAAGTGAGTTAGCAGCAGTAGTTCGGCCCATCATAAGACTCCCAGTTCCCGTCAGCGCTGGGCAAAAAGTGCAGAGCTCGGCAAATATGTAAGTTACTTGCTCTAGAAATGAAACAGGGACACACTTCTGTTTCCACATCATCTCACAGGGCATTTGGTGCCTCACAAGCAATCTCTTCCCGGTTTTATCTCTTGAAGCAGAAACAGAAATCGAGTCGACGCCAACCCTGCCCTGACCGGCTTTAGTTCCTCTTTGTTCTCACATAAGCGTTGCAGACATGCGAGCTGAACTCCAGTAACCCTCGCTAAAGCCAGCGGCAGAGAGGTTACTCCAGGTCGTGCTTTATTCTTGTTTGCATGTCTGTGTGGCCTCCAGGGCTTCCTCAGACACCTCATGATAGCTTACAGTGAGACAGCTATAACAATAGATCTCTTCTGTGACTAGCAGTCGCGTGTGCGAGACAGGGAACAGATGAATCCTTTCCTAATGAGACCCCTGGATGATGTGGGCAAACTCATCTCATTCTTCTAGCAAAAATACACATTCGCTTCGGATTAAAGGACGGATATACTGCAGTAATGTTTACTTTTGCAGATTTGAACTAGTTTTTTTATATTTATTTCCATTTTCATTGTAATATTAGTTAAAGTTTTAGTATTTTTTATATTCCGTTTTTTCCATGAAACGTATTTGTTTTATTTGAGATATTTTAGTACTTAGGCCTATAGCTAAACTGCATTTTTTTTTAAAGTTTATTTTTTAAAATATATTTCAGTTAACATTTAATGTATCTCAAATAATATAATATAATATTATTTGAGAAAATAATATAACAATATGTATAGTAAAATATAAAGAAAATACAATTATAATATAATTTTTAATGGTTAGACGGGCTCATGTTCATTCCCTGTTGAAGTGAATGTACATTTGTGTTTAAGTGAATTAACCGGGCAGTAAAACTCTTTGTTTGCTTCTCAGATGTGTTGATGGTGATTTTGGAAATTGCACATGACATAAGTGTTTACAGCCCTGTGAATCATATTGACTCATCTTTTACAAACCTGTCCGACTATAACCCGCTCACACAAATGCTTATGTAACACCACGTAAAGCCATGCTTTTATCTCATAAAATGGAAACGCTTTCGTTATCATCGTGCCATAATTCTCATTGCTTTTTCAGCGTGCATCCATTAATCCAGCATGCATGCACTTTTTCAGCGTGCATCCATTAATGTGCTGGAAATGTTAGAAAGTAGGATATCTTTTGTGCTCTTGAGGTCTCTTTCGGTTTCATCAGGAGAACGACCGATAGTAACCTCGTCCTCAGCAGGTATCACAGCAGCGCCTCTGTTCTTGCTGTCGGGCGAGCGACATAAGATACGGTTTATCATAAACTCCCTTTCTCTCCACGCTGAGGATTACCCTGGAGACACTTATATTCGTCGTCTATTTTTATACATTTGCTCGGTTTTTCTCTCAGTACTTAAGAAAAATTAACCATCAGCTGACTGAAATTGAAATCGTTATTCAGTGAAAGTGAATGAGAAGTTCCTTGTTCCTTTAGAAACCGTGAAATATGTGCACATTTCTCTTTTCGTGTTTCACATTAAAACAGCAGTATATAGCATGATTATGATGAGGAAATAATGACATAATAAAAATGACTGCACAATACAAACATCCAGGAGCAATAAGCATGCTTCTGTATTATTATTATTGTCAGTAACACCCTTCAGCTGACAGTGACAACACTTCATAAGAGTACACCCTCTGACACCTCGAGGTATGATGAGGTTTAATGTCCCAGATGCAGGCAGGCACGTGACACTCAGGTCACTTCTGAACAAGACTGTGTTTTGAAATGAATATTAGTCTCTCTCTTTCCTGAAGCATCTGTAACAACGCATGACGTAATTTAAGAGAACTGAATAAACACAGTCCAAGGTGCTGCGGTGTTAACGTTTGCTTTTCTCAGCGTCAGACAAACAGTTTTAATCAATTCTTTAGCATAAGCAAACGTTTTGTGACGTTCGACCATCACGCAGTTCTTCACTCATCCGTGTCTCTTTGACGTCATTTATTTATTCTTTTGTTTAAAATATGTAAGATTCAGACCAATAAGGTTCTGGAAATGCACAAATCTCTGTAAATAAAAAGGTATTTCATGATATTTCATGGAAAATCAGTCCGAAATTGAAAATTGTATTCAGCAAAGACATTATATTGATTGAAGGTGACAGTAAAAACCTTTAGAATGTCACAAAAAAAATCTATTTCTCATAAATGCTGTTCTTCTGAACGTTCTATTTATCAAAGAAACTTGAAAAAAAAAACTACTGTGTTCAACATTGATACTAATAATAAATGTTTTTTCTTTAGCATTAAATCAGTATTTTAGTATGATTTCTGAAGGATCATGTGACACTGAAGACTGGCGTAAAAAGATGCTGAAAATTCACCTTTGCGTCGCAGGAATAAATACATTTTAAAATCAATTCTAATAGAAAACAGTTATTTTAAATTGAAATGATATTTCACAATATTACAGTTGTTACTGTGTTTTAATTAAATAAACCTTGGTGAGCAGATGGGACATTAAAAAACAGTATCAGCGCAGACTTTTGAATGGTTGTTTATATAAAGTCTTCTGAAATGTAAGGACGTTTTGACTCTTTTTTTCTGACTCTCAGCTTGTGAGTATGAAGAGCTGGCGGGACATGCGCAATGAGATCCAGTACCTGACGGGCAACAGCTCGCAGTCCCCCAACCACATGTATCAGGCCGTGTCCCGCATCGTCTGCGGTCACCCGGAGGGCGGAGGCCTGAAGATCAAGTCCCTCAACTGGTACGAGGACAACAACTACAAGGCCCTGTTCGGAAACTACGGCAATGACAGCGACAGCGAGCCCGTCTCCGTCTACGACAACTCCTCCAGTAAGAGAAGCCGTGTTGCTCTTTCTTCCATGGTTTACAAATACTGAATATTGCACGTACCCTGCTAAACTGAGGAAAAAACGTGTTTCTTTAGCGCCCTACTGCAACAGCATGATGAAGGGCCTGGAGTCGAGTCCCATATCCCGCATGATCTGGAGAGCTCTGAAGCCGCTGCTCATGGGGAAGATCCTGTACACCCCAGACACCCCTGCCACCCAGAGGATCATTCAAGAGGTCAGCAGACACTGATGAGACAAACCAATGCTTAGTGTTGACCACATTCACATTCTGTATTATTACTGTTTTTAATATTTTATTCTAATAGTAAAGTACACATTGCATATTTTATATGTCTTTTTGAATCTAGAGGAGCATCCTAACTGTCTCTCTGTTTGTCTCAGGTCAATAAGACGTTTCAGGAGCTCGGTGTGCTCAGGGACCTCGGTGGCATGTGGGAAGAGATGAGACCCAAAGTATGGAACTTCATGGAGAGTAGTGAGGAGATGGACCTCGTTCGGGTGCGTCTCACACACACACACACACACACACACACACCTGTCTGAACACAGATAACCTTCCTGTAACAAAAGACACTGTTCCTGTTAGTCGCCTCTGAGCACATGACCGTGCTGCGAGAAGCTCCAGTGGTGAACATCACACTGCCATCTTTTGGAAAAGAGCCATACTGCATTTTAACCTCACTACTGAACTCACATGGCACACAACGTGTGGCGCTCTGCAGGACGCACACTTATTGCTGGAGATCTCCATATCCTTGGAGATTTCTCAGGACCAGTTTGTAGCTAAACGAATGAAAAAGTGAGCTGCATTAGGTGTTTTGTTGTTATAGGCACAAAAACTCGCTGTCACATTGCTATGTGCATGACTTTAATGCAAGGTCCTGCTTGCAAGCAAGCAATTAAGTAGATAAATAATTAACATTTGATAAAAACAAATATAAATTGGATTCATTTTTATTAAACTGTTATTAATTTAATTACTGATGCACTAATTTACAGTACTGCACAATAGCCTAATGAAATGCTTTATAAAATATAATAAATATGTAATAAATGTAAGACTTTATAGAAAAAAACTTTGTTTACCTTAAAAATGTTTTCCAAATATTTTTTATATTTTTATAGTATAAAAATTTCACAGCATAAAGGTTTAATTATAATTTTAATATTTAGTTTTTTTTTTTACATTTACTTTTATATTTGCAGTGCAGTCATTTATAGTACCATAAATAAATAAATGAAAATTTGATTACAATAAACATTTAGATAAATAATGCATCTAAAAGTATGATAAGTATGGAAAAATTTAATAATTTAACTTAATATAAAATAAGTATTTTCCAAATAATATTTTAGACATCTTTATAATATTACTTTTCACAGTGTAAAGTTTACATGTATAAATGTGTAAAGAAAAAAAAATATTATATCATAGTTTTAACTTTTTGTTTTTTTGTCTACATATATTAATGCACTAATTTATACTACCAGAAGCCATTTGTCTTGTATGGCCACATAATATTTCAGTAATGAATTGAATGCTATTTCTCCTAAATAGACGCTCCTCCAGAACAACGCTAGCGCTCGCTTCTTTAACGCCAAGCTGAGCGGGACGAACTGGCGTGTGGAGGACGTGTCCAGCTTTCTGTCCAAAGCTTCAGAGGACACGCGTCCCCATGGTTCAGCGTACACATGGAGAGAAGTGTTCAACGAGACGGATCAGGCCATCCAGACCATCTCACGGTTCATGGAGGTATGCATGCATACACACTCGTCTTCATCAGATCTCACTGGTTTGTTCAGTATAATTGACTTGACTGATAATGCCACTGATTTCACTGCTAATCAATTAAACGGATCTAGAAAAACTGAATCTGTGTTTTCAGTTCATGTCTTACTTTTCTCGGTCACTGTGTTGCTCTGTTGATTAAAGAAACACTTCTCAGTTTAAATCAATTATGCTGCAAACCACCAAAGCAGGTCAAGCCAGTCCAAAGTTAGCTGAACGGACTGATTATTTCATTAAATACTCGTGTTAACTGGCCCGGATTTGTTCGATTGCCAGAATTGCATCATTCGGTCATCCTGCCCCCGACTTCTGTCCAATAAACTGTTTATTTTCATTCTCCCCTGAAGTGTGTGAACTTGGATAAGCTGGAGCCGGTGGCTAATGAGGAGCGTTTGGTAAACAAGTCCATGCATCTACTGGATGACCGCAAGTTTTGGGCGGGGATAGTGTTTCCTGACATGCAGGCCAACACATCTGACCTGCCACCCAACGTCAATTACAAGATCCGCATGGACATCGATAACGTGGAGCGCACCAACAAGATCAAGGACGGGTAGGAGACATGCGTTTCTGATTATGGAGGAAATGGAGGGGTTTGAACTGAAGCCTTTGAGAGCTGATGGTTGTGTTTCGCTCTAGATATTGGGATCCCGGTCCTCGAGCGGACCCGTTTGAAGACCTGCGGTACATCTGGGGTGGCTTCTCCTACCTGCAGGACGTGATTGAACATGGGATCATACGAGCTCTGACCGGCAGCAAGGAGAAAACGGGCGTTTACATCCAGCAGATGCCGTATCCCTGCTATGTGGATGACATGTAAGAAACAGCATTCCTCAGCCTTTAAATTGAGCTTGAAATGAACTCTGAAACTCGGGTTTCATTCACAGTTTCATGCAAAAACAAATCAGTAACAATTAGGCTCTGTGCTGCATTGTCTTGAAAGGGTTTTCGGTCTCTTAGATGCCACAGGTTCCCAAACATGATCGTCTTCATGTAAGAGACTGACCCCCATCCTAATATCCTCAAGAGGCAGCTGTATTTATTCACCTATATTTCAATGTTAAATGTGAAAAATGTGTTTATTAGTTTAGTTATTTTTCCTACTCTACTTTCTACTTTATTTATTTAATTACTTAAAAAAAAAAAAATCTAATTTGTCTCATTTTATTTTATTATTTATCTTAATCAAATTGCTGTTATTATTTGCTTATTTCAATTTAAAATTGTTTACATTTTTTATTAATTTTAAATATTTTTCATTTACTTTAATTTTTTTGTTCGTTTGTTTGTTTATTTAAAACTCATTTAAATTTGTTTAAATCTAATTTGTGTTGTTTGTTTATTTTTTTATTCTAATCAAATTGTTTATTTCATTTGTTTATCCATTTTTATTCATTTAAAAATATAAATCTTTTGTACTTTTTAATACATTAAATATCTATTTAATGTACTTTAATTTTACTTTTATTTATTTGTTTGAATATAAATCTGTATATTTTTATTCGCTTTACTATAAAATGTATTTATTTATTTAAATTTAATTATTTATTTATTTTGATTTATTTTGAAAAGTATCTTTTTTAAATAATTTATTTATTCATTCATTAATTTCACCCCTCTAATGCATTTAAAGTCAGCTGACTACTAAGTTATCTCATACCAATTGAAGTAAAACCTCAAAAGTGGCCAATCTGGTGTGCTATACATTTGATTTCAGTAGAGTTAGGATGTTGCCAAGCTATAATAATGTGATATTATAATAAACATTAAAACACAGATGTTGGGTGTAACTGCCAATTACTAACCATACTGAGCTTGTTTCAGTGCATTGTGAGATTAAGAGACGCGCATGATGCTGATTATGCACTAAACCTAAACTAAACTAAATATTTTGAAACACACGTGCTCTTGCACCGAATCAACTGTTGATTATCTTCATGCTGAAGGTGTAACCCATGCTGTCTGCTCTGCCCTAGTTTCCTGCGGGTGATGAGCCGCTCCATGCCTCTGTTCATGACTCTGGCCTGGATGTACTCGGTGGCCATCATCATCAAGGGTGTGGTGTACGAGAAGGAAGCCCGGCTCAAGGAGACCATGAGGATTATGGGTCTGGATAATGGTATATTGTGGCTGAGCTGGTTCATCAGTAGTCTGATCCCACTGCTCATCAGCGCCGCCCTGCTGGTGCTCATCCTGAAGGTGCGTATTGTCAAGGACTGACATAAAAATATAACCCTAACAACTATTTAACATGATTTTGCTTGTCATGTCTTGCTCAGATGGGGAATCTGCTGCCGTACAGTGATCCTGGTGTAGTCTACTTGTTCCTGGCCTCGTTTGCGGTGGTGACCATCATGCAGTGTTTCTTGATCAGCACGCTGTTCTCCCGCGCTAACCTCGCCGCGGCCTGCGGGGGCATCATATACTTCACCCTCTACCTTCCCTATGTGCTGTGCGTGGCCTGGCAGGATTACGTCGGCTTTGGAGCCAAACTAGTAGTGGTGAGTGTAGATGTTATTTCTTAAATGTCATCTGCTTTGCCTTTTGCGATACCCAGCGCCATGGGTTTTCAACATTTTAGAATAAAAAAAGTTTATACTGTGAACAACTTGTATTGTAATTGTAATTGTAAGATGTTTAGATTACTGTAGATACTAGAAGTACTAATGATTAAACAAATATTTATTTATACATTTTTTAACATTTATTTTAAATTAATTTTTTATTCATTTATTTCAAACTAATATTTATATGTTTATTGCATATTTATTTTAATATAATTTATTTAATGTATTATTTATTATTATTTTTATTATTATATATTATTGTTTTATTTTAATCTCATTTTATTAATGTTTATTTCAGTATCATTTTTATGTATTTTTTAAGTATTTATTTACTTTTTTATTATTATTAACAATTTTATAAAAATTCTACAGTATACACATTTTATTGAGTTCATCCAAATTATTTTTGGTTTAGTTTTTATACATTTATTATCACATTTTTATTCATTTATTTTCATCTAATTGTTTATTTTTATTATTTTAATCAATTTCTATTCTTTATTTCATCTTATTTTTTATTGTTCACTTGTATTCCATTTTCTACACCCCTGACCTCTGCAGTTTATGGGTGTTTCCTGTCGTGTATTGAACGCCTCTGTCCATCTTTCCTCAGAGCCTCTTGTCCCCGGTGGCGTTCGGCTTCGGCTGTGAGTACTTTGCTCTTTTCGAGGAGCAGGGTGTGGGCATCCAGTGGAGTAACCTGCTCTCCAGCCCCATGCAGGAGGACAGCTACAGTCTCACCACATCCATCTCGCTCATGTTCTTCGATTCGCTGCTCTACGCCGTCATGACCTGGTACATTGAAGCTGTGTTTCCAGGTACGTGGCTATTTGAACAGATGCACTTTCAAGACATTGACAGCTTGGGGAAGTTTCTCATGGTTTCTAAAAACGTCACATTTTGACAGGTCAATACGGCATCCCTCGACCCTGGTACTTCCCCTTCACCAAGTCATACTGGTGCGGAGAGAAATGTGGGGGGATAACATCAGCACCGACCAACAAGAAAGAAAATGCTGAAGGTAGAGAAACCAAAAACTAAAATGTATATATATACATATATCTTAACATTCCAGAATGCTCTTATATACACTAACATTTTCATGATGGAGAAAAATAAAATTGGTTGACATGAAAAATCTAAATACTGCATGCAAAGACTGAAGAAAGTTTGATCTGTGTTCTAGCTGTGTGCATTGAAGAAGAACCGGCTCACCTGGATCCAGGTGTTTACATCGAGAACCTGGTGAAGGTTTACAGCAACGGCAAACTAGCAGTGGACGATTTGACTCTGGGTTTTTATGAGGGTCAGATCACCTCCTTCCTGGGTCACAACGGTGCTGGGAAAACCACAACCATGTACGACAACTCGGATCCTTTTATATCTGACGTTAATAATGTGATGCTGTAAATAAGATAAGCTCGATATTTCTTGTTTCCTTAGGTCTATCCTCACTGGCCTGTTTCCTCCCACCTCGGGCACCGCTTACATCCAGGGCAAAGACATCCGCACCGATCTGAACACTATACGCCAAAACCTGGGCGTCTGTCCGCAGCATAACGTCCTATTTAGCATGTACGCTACACCAAAAACTGATTTTAATAGCTCAGGTTTTTTGTATGCAACACAAAATAATAAATAATAAGCAGCTTTAAGTTTTAGACAATGTTCTTGTTAATGTGTTTCAGGCTCACCGTGGAGGAGCACATCTGGTTTTATGCAAGTCTGAAGGGTTTGTCTGAGGAGAAGGTGAAGTCGGAGATGGAGCAGATCGTGATGGACCTCGGCCTGCCTCATAAACGCAAATCTCGCACCAGCCAGCTCTCAGGTACGGAAAGTAGACTGTGTAACGGCAGAGAGTTTGCTGTAACATTTATACGATTTGTTATTTTTTAGGCTCATAAAAGCTGCATTTATTTAATAAAAAAATACAGTAAAACTATAACTGTACTGTAGTAGAAAAGTACTCATATAATGTCACTAGTGTTACACCCCTGGACGTAATGTTTATGTATTATGTTTGGCGTATGTAAATTAAATTGTTGCTATGTTTTGTATAGTTTTGTTTCTCTTCGTTTCCTTCTCATTCCTCCATGCGGGTTCATATCCCGGACGAGCCCCCGATTTGTTTTGTCCTTCTTTACAAACAAATTGGAGGCTCGTAGCACTAGGGAGGACGTTACATTATGATGAAACTGTAACAGAACTAAGTGTTATTGTCCTTATAGGAGGAATGCAGAGGAAGTTATCAGTAGCACTGGCGTTTGTTGGAGGGTCAAAGGTCGTGATCCTGGATGAGCCCACAGCTGGAGTTGATCCTTACGCTCGCCGGGGCATCTGGGACCTGCTGCTCAAGTATCGCCAAGGTAGGCAGATTCTGTGTTAGCAAACACTGTCGTGTTGATCTTCCTGAAACGTCCATTAAGTCGTGTGGTTTTACCTTCAGGACGCACCATCATCCTGTCCACCCACCACATGGACGAAGCCGATATCCTGGGGGATCGCATTGCCATCATCTCCCACGGGAAGCTGTGTTGTGTGGGCTCCTCTCTGTTCCTCAAGACCCAGCTGGGGACGGGATATTACCTGACGCTGGTGAAGAAGGACTTCGATCTCTCGGTCAGCTCCTGCCGCACCTCCAGCAGCACCGTCTCCTACTCCAAAGCAAGCCTTAAGAAGGTATTTGGCTATTAGAGAATCTCCATATTTATATCACTGAACCAGTCTAAAGTTTTCTTGGTGCCATATTTTGTGATTTGCATTGTCTCTGCAGGAGGACAGTGTATCTGACAGCAGCTCTGATGCTGGACTGGGCAGCGACCATGAAAGTGAAACCACCACAATAGGTATATAGCTGGGCCATTATCATAACTAACACTATTCCACTACTTTGTTAATTAAAATAAAGCTGAACTAAAATAAATACATGTAAATAACATAGAAATGTTACGTGGAAAACATAAACTAACCAAAAAACTAACCGAATCACTAAAATTACTAACTTAAAATAATAATAATAATAATAAAACTGAAATAAAAATAAATATTAAATGGAAAACTAAAATTTGAAATGTTGATGAGCAAGTAACTGAAATAAGCTTAAGCTCAATCACTGTGCTTACTGACTAAAAAAACTGAACTTATAATAAAACTAAAAGTGAAATTAAGAAAAATTAAAACTAAAAATTGAACGAAAATCTAAAAAAATTTAAATGTTGCTTTGGCAGCTAAACGAAATGAAATTAAGCTGAAGCACTAAAATTACTAAATAACTAAAAGTGCAAAAAACTTACTGGAAATTAACCAGTAATTGAAAACCAAAAATCAAAAAATTATAATCTAATTAAAAATATTTAATTAAAATACTATAAAGAATACAAAAATTACACTTATATATAAAGTTAATAAACCCTTAAAGAGGTAGTTCATCAAAAAATTGTTATAATATTATTTCTATCCCATTGGTTTTGGAGCAAAGCACTAGTACTACACGCATTTGTAATGTTTTCTCAACTCTTTCCATATTACAGACATCTCCTTGATCTCCAATGTGATTTTCAAGCACGTTCCTACAGCCAGACTGGTTGAAGATCTCGGGCACGAGATCACTTACGTTCTGCCTTACGAGTCGGCCAAAGACGGAGCGTTTGTGGAGCTCTTCCATGAGATCGACGACCGGCTCACTGACCTCGGCATTTCTAGCTACGGCATCTCTGACACAACCCTGGAGGAGGTAACGAATCATTGCAAAGATTTCAAATCTCTTTACTTCGTTGGGTTCGTTTCATGCAAGAATGCGATTATAATTGATTTGCATTTGATTATGTTGAGCAGATTTTCCTCAAAGTGGCAGAGGACAACGGTGTTGATGCTGAGATGTCAGGTGAAACCGAACACATTGTCAATGGTTTATGTAAAAATTTAGCAGTAGTGTCTCTGGAAACACATGACTTACTCCCGTTTGTTGTGGATCAGATGGGATTATACCCGCACGCAGGAACCGCAGACATGCTTTTGGTGACCATCAGAGCTGCCTGAAGCCTTTCACTGAAGATGACTTTGATTTCAATGACTCTGAAGGTGATCCAGGTAGTTACTTTACCCATCCTTCATCCATCCCACTTACTTTAAATATATTTTGAAATCTGAACCATCATCTCACGTTTGATGTCACTCCATATGTGTTCTACAGCATGGCTGGTATTTTCAATTTGATTTTTTTACTTTTTCATTTGAATCAATGTTATTTTACACTATTGTACTGTTTCATTTTTTTTAATTTCCACATTCATTTTTACTGTTTTATAGTTAATTTTGCTTTTATAGTTACTTTTATGTTTTTTTAATAAAATTTTAGTTCATGTTTTAATAATTTAGTTTTTGATTTTGTTGTTTTTATTTTTTCATGTCAGATTTGTTTAGCATTTTTTGTGAAATTAAAGCTAAATTTATAAATAGTGCCTTGGCAAATAACTAAAATAATGTTATTTTTATATTTTATTTTATTGCAGTTAATGTTTATTTTAGTGTACATTTATAACAGTACTGATTTGAATGCGCTTTTGTAAATTCTTTTTTTTTTAAATGTTGTTTATTTTTATTTGTTCATTCTTTTTATTTCTGTGATTCACTTCAAACTGTCTGTTTTAGTTAATTAGTTTGAAACTGATTCAGTGATTAATTTGTTCCTTCATTTTAATGCTATGTATTCTTATTTTGGTGCATTCATATGATATGAAAATATATTAATATTCCTTTTGCTTATTTACTGGAAGATAGGGCATTTGGTAAGTAATATTATGATTCTTAAACAGTTTGTGGTTGATGTGCACCTGCAGAATCTCGTGAGACGGACTGGCTGGGTGGTGCTGATGGGAAAGGGTCGTACCAGGTGAAGGGCTGGAGTCTGAAGAGACAGCAGTTTGTAGCCTTGCTCTGGAAACGCTTCCTGTATGCCAGACGTTCCCGGAAAGGTTTCTTTGCTCAGGTATGGTCTTCATACAATATTCTGTGTTGTCTGTTTGCAGATCTTTAAATGTAATATAGACCTACTTAAAAACGTGTGTTTCCAGATTGTGCTTCCCGCTGTGTTCGTGTGCATCGCTCTGGTCTTCAGCCTCATTGTCCCTCCTTTCGGAAAGTATCCCAGTCTTGCTCTGGAGCCCAGCATGTATGAGGAGCAGTTCTCCTTCATCAGGTATATGCTACCATCCACACACTTGCATCTGTGCTTTAATTCCCATCATCCTCTGAGAATCTAATGACTGGTTTCTGACTACAGCAATGACGCACCAGAAGACAGACACACGAACAAGTTACTTGAAGCTCTGATGGACAATCCCGCTTACAATGTACAATGTACAGACCAGAAAAACGCTGCGTGAGTCATCAATTTTTTTTTCAATATTACTTTGTTAGAAATGAAAAATATTAATGAATCAACTTGCATCTAGAAGAGTCTTATATTTAATTGAATCTTTATTTTATTTGAAAATCAACTATGAAAATTCCCAGTCCTTTATTTAAATTATTTAGTTATTATCAGAGATCTCTCTATTTAGCGATTTTATCAATTATCAGAAATGATCTATATAGATTTGCATGAAACCTGGTTTCTGCCACCGAATAAAAATTTTGACTTTTTCACCTTTGAATTTCTAGATATTTTCAAACTATTAATTGTGCATCAAGAAGTCAGTATTGCATGATATAAAGTCACAACTGTGAGAAAAGAAAATCTGAATTGCGAATTTGTATGCAATTGCGAATTATGAAGTCAGTACTGTGAGATATAAACTCACAGATATAAACAAAATCTAAACAAAATTTAAAAAAAATCTATATTTGACTGTAAAATTCGCAAATTTCATTTTATCTCACAATTCTGAGAAAATAAGTCAGCATTGCAAGAAAAAAAGTCAGAATTGCAAGATATAAACTATTGCAATTGCAAGTTCAGTTGAAAGAAAAAAGTCAGAATTGTCAAATAAGAAGTCACAGTTGCCTTTTATATTTGTTATTCAGTGGCAGCAACAGGCTTTCATAATCTTTTAAAGTATCCAATAAGTAGAATATTTTTTTTTCTTTTTTTTTGTGAAAAGTAGCAAATCATGTCCGATTAAAGATGGAGACTGGATGGTTCCAGAGATTCCTAGGACCATTCAGGACATCTTCGTCAAAGGGAACTGGAGTATGGAAAACCCATCGCCTCTGTGTGAGTGCAGCTGTGAAGGAAGCAAAAAGATGCTTCCCGAGTGTCCGCCAGGCGCAGGGGGTCTGCCGCCGCCTCAGGTAGACATATTCACCAAATACTGTGCTTCTTCTATAGCAGTATCGCTTTATTACGTTTCAATGACAGTACAACGATCTCTTCTGATTTCCCTTAGATCAAAGTCACCATTAATGAAACCCTGCAGAATCTGACCGGCAGAAACATTTCAGACTACTTGGTGAAAACATATGCACAGATTATTGGGAAAAGGTAAATGAAGACAATCCAGAAGTGAAGGCTTGCATGGTGCTCCTGGTTTTCATTCTCCTAACTCTGTGTTGTGTTGTTTTGTCTGTTCAGCTTGAAGAACAAGCTCTGGGTCAACGAATTCAGGTAAACTTATCAGTGCAGATCTATTATGATGAGAATCCAGTGGAAGATCTGGGCCGCTAATCTGTTTCTCATTGGCTGTTTTGCAGGTATGGTGGATTCTCATTGGGTGCTAGAAGCTCTCAGGCCCTCCCCCCTGGCGATGAGATCACTGTTGCCATCGCTCACATTCGTAACCGTTTCAGTCTTCAAACGGTATGTCACCCGTCTTAGGTTTATGACTGATGTTTAAACACCAGCTAGTGGTCATAAACATTAAAGCAGTTGTTGCCCAATGTTTGGGATTTACCAGCTTTCAACCTGTTTTTATTGTGCAACCCACAGGGAACCGCGGCTGACCGCTTTCTGGGAAGCCTGTCGACTTTCATCCGAGGTCTCGATACCAAGAACAATGTGAAGGTGAGTACTGACTGGATGTATTTGTCTGACCTTACTGACATAGATGTCATGTTTGTCATGGGCATGATGAAAGCGCACACATTTTTTTATAAGTTGTAAAATAAAGACTTCACAAAACTTACTAGTGCTTGATTATGTAAGGTATTTATGTCCTTGTTTTAAGTCTATAATGACTAATATTATTGATATTTAAATAATCGAAATATATAAAGAAATAAAAGTATATAAATAACTTGATAGAAAAAAATATATATATATAAATACACACACACATGCATTTATAAATTTTAGAAAAAAATTGATGTTTATATTTTAAATATATTTATTTATACATTACATGAATATATAAATATAGATAAAGTATAGATTAATATATATATATATATATATATTTCTTAAATTGTAAGTTGCATCTGCACTAAATATAGAATAAAGAACTACATAAAAAATTAAATGTCCAAAATAAATAAAAACTGCATGTGTAAAATTGCAAAAAGAAAATACATTTATTCACAGGTCTTAATGTCCTTTATAGTGGTGGAGGCTGTTAGAGACACAATGAAACACTGTCAGTTGAGGCCAAAGTGAATCTATTTTTGTAGATGGACAGTCTATTATTATGCCTCATAAACATGGCTGATAGCACAATGTCAAGCAGCTGTAAGGGCTTTTGTTGGTTTATAAGAGTGAGAAGAGTGACACGATTGTGTGCTTTTGCAGATCTGGTTCAATAACAAGGGCTGGCACAGTATGGGAGCCTTCCTCAATGTCATGAACAATGCCGTCCTGCGTGCTAATCTTCCCCCCGGCCTGGATCAGTCCAAATTCGGCATCAAAGCATTTAACCATCCGCTCAACCTCACCAAAGAGCAGCTCTCACAGGTGGCACTGTAAGTAACCCGGAGCGCAGCTCATGCTCCACTCCATTTACACACACAGTCTTGACATCTCTGACCTTTGACCCCATCTGCTTCCCAGAATGACGACCTCAGTCGACGTGCTGGTGTCCATCTGCGTCATCTTCGCCATGTCTTTCGTCCCGGCCAGCTTTGTGGTGTTCCTCATCCAGGAGAGAGTGAATAAAGCCAAACACATGCAGTTCATCAGCGGAGTGCAGCCCTTCCTCTACTGGCTGGCCAACTTTGTGTGGGACATGGTGAGGATCAAGTCAAGTGTTTTTATTACAAACGTATCAACATCTGTTCAAATACCCTTTGACTGATTGCATGTTTGTCCTTCAGTGCAACTACATTGTCCCAGCGACCCTGGTCATCATCATCTTCGTCTGTTTCCAGCAAGAGGCCTACGTGTCCTCCACCAATCTTCCTGTTCTCGCCCTCCTGCTGCTGCTCTATGGGTAAGACACAAAACATCAGCCCAGTAGCCTTTACTATTTATTATACACTACTGTTCAAAAGGTTATGGTCAGTAAGTTTTTTTCTATGGAAGAAATCAAAATTAATTTTACAGATGATTTCTATTTGAAAGAATGTTGACTTTTGAATTTCCAGTCATCAAAAATCCTGAAAAGATGTAGCAAGGTTTCCACAGATATTGATAGACAGAAGTGCATAGTAGAATTATTTAAGGATCATGTAAACTGGAGTAATGATGCTGAAATCTCAGCTTTGCATCTCAGGAATAAACTACAGTTTAAGAATATTTTCAAACAAGATACAGTTATTTTAAATCTTAATAATATTCCACATTTTTACAGTTTTTACTGTATTTTCGATCAAACGAACGCAACCTTGGTGACTTCTTTAGAAAACATTAAAATCTTACACACCCCAAACTTTATAGATTAGGTTTTTATAGACTATATATATGAGATATCTAAAAATATGTCACTAATATGAAAGCTTTGGCCATGTGCATTTGTTTGTGTCCATCTAGGTGGTCCATAACACCCCTGATGTACCCAGCATCATTCTTCTTTAAGATTCCCAGTACAGCGTATGTGGTTTTGACCAGCGTTAACATCCTCATTGGAATAAATGGCAGCGTATCCACATTCGTCCTGGAGCTTTTCGGCAGCAATGTAAATTCATATTTCTCAGATGTCCTGGATTATATATGTTACGTAATTCAAAGCCCTAAATTAACCGTGGTTTCTCCTCAATGTTTTGTTTTTTCAGGAGATTGGCGGCATCAACGACATCTTGAAGAACGTGTTCCTGATCTTCCCTCACTTCTGTCTGGGCAGAGGACTCATTGACATGGTGAAGAACCAAGCTATGGCAGACGCTCTGGAGAGATTCGGTGTGTATGATTCTCACAAATACACTCTTTAGTAGAACTAATCAAACCTTTATCATTTGGTTGAATAATGTTCTTTTTAGAATGTTCATTTAGAATTTCTGCAGAGAGTGTGCTGCTTTTATGTGTGTGTAAATGAGGTGCAGGTGTGGCAAGGAAATTGGCTGAGGAATGATGTGCAGGTGTGGCAGGGTGATTGTGATGCAGTGACTCATGGGGAATGTAGTTCGGGTGTGGTGCAACAGATGAGAGGTGCTAGAGTCCGAGTGACATCTGGTGGTTGATGTGGAATTGTCCGGATTGGAGTGCCCTCTACTGAAGTTCATGGGCACTCCATCTAATGATCGTGACACAAACAGACAGCTGAAAGTGTTTTCCCACAGATATTGTTTGTTAAATGATTGCTGATATTGATTTGGTTAGAGGCCCAGGTCAAAGGGACATCTAGATGTGGACATAACAAGTCCTGGATCATTTCCATGGAAAGGCATTAGGACTGCAGCTGCTCAAACACGTTTTCCTCGGAACATAGTCGCATTCTAAGAAACACATCAAGGCCGTATGAAGCTGAATTTAATTTGTAGACCTTGGCGTGTTTCCAAAACCTAGCGAGCAGCCTACTTTGGCAGTGTTTTTCAATACCAAAAAATAATGACTCAAAAGTTCAGTCTAATTACTGACTGACTGAAAACTGAACATTTTTTAACCATATTTGTGTGTGCTGTGTATGTCTATACTTACTGGAGCATTGCATCGTTACTTCAGCAGCATGCACGCAACACATCATACTCTGTCTCTGCTTCTACTGACATATTTGTGCATGTTTTCAGGCGAGAATCGCTTCCGCTCTCCTCTGGCGTGGGACATGGTGGGCAAGAATCTCTTTGCCATGGCCATAGAAGGCGTGATTTTCTTCTGCATCACCGTCCTTATCCAGTACCGTTTCTGCATCAAGGCCAGGTGATGATACGTTCATACTTCAGTGCAAAACAAGGGCATGTGTTTGTATTGTATGTAATGTTCTGGTATTGATATAGGTCGGTCAGCACTAAACTGAAGCCGATCGGAGAGGAGGATGAGGATGTGGCCAGAGAGAGGCAGAGGATCTTGTGCGGAGGAGGACACACTGATATCCTGGAGCTCAAACAGCTTACCAAGGTCTGTGACAAACACACACACACACACACACACACACATGTATTTCTAGAAGATTCCATCTACATTCTGTTTTTCAGTTATTTTTCTGACATTTACTAAGGTGGCTCAAGCCAGTAATTATTGCATCAGTGTTGTTGTTCAGCTCTATAATAATATCGCTCATCCTGTAGGTTTATAAGAGAAAGCAGAAGCCAGCTGTTGACAGACTGTGTGTGGGCATCCCACCAGGGGAGGTGAGATCATCTTCTTAGCTAATAAATAATAGCTTTTTGTTTATTTCAGCCTGGTGTTGTATGATTAAACCAATGCTGATTATATAATGTTCTCTCGTCAGTGTTTTGGGTTGCTCGGTGTGAACGGAGCTGGAAAGACGAGCACCTTCAAGATGCTCACAGGAGATTCGGTTGTCACTAGCGGAGAGGCCTACTTGGCAGGAAAGAGGTGCATAAATTAAAACGGTTCAATTAATACTTTAAACACTGGGTCTTGTGACTTTGAGGTTGTTAATATGATGGAGTAATCCTAAAAATAATGCTCACATTGTGTTCCAGTATTAGTGGCACTTACATAACATTTCAAAAAATGTATTTCATGACAGTTTTCATAATAGTACCGCCAAACTCTTGGCTTGTCTTCTGCAGCGTGCTGACGGAGATCGATGAAGTGCATCAGAACATGGGCTACTGTCCGCAGTTTGATGCCATCAACGACCTGCTGACTGGACGAGAACATCTGGAGTTTTACGCCATTCTGCGGGGCGTCCCAGAGAAGGAAGTGTGCGAGGTCCGTTTGTAGCTGCTATTGAAAGGGAAAGTCTGACTACTGATGTTGCAGCTGGTTATCGAGGGATCTGATTGGTTGTTTGTTGGTTGCAGGTGGCAGATTGGGGCATTCGTAAACTGGGCCTGATGAAATATGTAGACAAAGCTGCTGGCAGCTACAGCGGAGGAAACATGAGGAAGCTCTCCACCGCTATGGCTCTCATCGGAGGACCGCCAGTGGTGTTCTTAGTGAGTGTGCAACTAACTGTATGATCATTTATTCAGCTTAGTGCATCATAATCCAAAAATTTATCACAGGTTTGTAATGATTTGGAGAGCAGGGAAGAAGGCTACATGTAAATAATAAAATGCATAAAATGCCAAATAAAATACAAATGCATTGCAGACGCAACTATACAATTGTGCATAATTAGTAAAAGTATAGCAAAATGAAAAATTCATTTGAATTATTCATTCAATAATTATTATATTATATTGTATTATTGACATTTGAAAGGAAGGACAAATTATGCAGTTGTGCATATTGCCAAGTATAGCAAAATAAATATAAGCTATATAAAAAAATAAAAATAAAAGCTAAGTATTATCAACATTTTAAAGAAACTAAAGAAATTGTACATGGCTGTCAAAATATAGAAAAGCTGAATAAAATAAAAAAAGCTATGTTTTGTCAGGTGAATTATTGGCTGCAAAGAGCATTATCCATCAAAAACGTTATTTCACTGAATTCAAAACCACTAAAAAATATGTATTTTTACTCAAAAACTCCCCAAAACACGGGTCTATATAGGTCATTTGCATTTCATGGAAAGATCTTATGTGCTGTTAAGTGCTGTTGTGTAACAGATTGGCCTTTTGGCAGACCTAGTTTTCCCAGAACAAAAGCGATACCCACACATTGGCACATTTTAATACACCATAAAGCGTTTAATTCCCAAGGAACCGGGTTGCATTTAGCAGTTAAAGCGAGGCAGTGCAGTGCTCCAGTTTCCTGCTGGCCGTCAATCAGAGCAGAGGAACATGATCACGCTCTTCCCGCTCTTTATGGTGTTCTGCTTGTGTTTCCTGCTCAATTTGTGGGCGATGGTTAACCTGGCTGTCGATGTGGTTACAGGATGAACCCACCACTGGGATGGACCCCAAAGCCCGGCGGGCCCTGTGGAACTGCATCCTCAGCATCATTAAAGAGGGACGCTCGGTTGTCCTGACCTCACACAGGTGAGAGAGTACCTCAGTCAGAGTGAGCTATTCCTTCAGTCTGACTTCTTTGCATGACTTTGCTGTGTTTTTCTGCAGTATGGAGGAGTGTGAAGCGCTCTGCACTCGCATGGCCATCATGGTGAACGGCAGGTTCCGCTGTCTGGGCAGTGTGCAGCACTTAAAGAACAAGTACGCAGTTACACAACAGCATTTTGAATCATTCCAGAGAATCGACTCTTTTGAATCAGCTGGCTGAGCTCTTTTGCTGGGGCTGTTCTAGGTTCGGTGACGGGTACACCATCATCCTGCGGGTGACGGGGGCCGATCCGCAGCTGGAGCCGGTGATGGAGTTCATCGAGCGGGAGCTGCCGGGAAGCACGCTGAAGGAGAAGCACAGGAACATGCTGCAGTACCAGCTGCCCTCGTCGCTGACATCCCTCGCCCGCATCTTCAGCCTCCTCTCCAAGAACAAAGAGCAGCTCCACATCGAGGACTACTCCGTCTCACAGACCACTTTAGATCAAGTAAGAGAGCTCTATGGAATATTAAATATATATATATTTAAAAGAAATCAATACTTTTCTTTCCACAAGGATGCATCAATTGATCAAAAGTGCCAAAAAGACATTTATAATAAAATATTTATTTTTCAATTTTTTTTAAACGTCTTTAAAAAATCTGTTTCAACTGTTTCAACAAAAATACTAAGTTACACAACTTGTTTCAACATTAATAATAAGAAATGTTTCTTGAGCAGCAAATCAGCATATTAGAGTGATTTCTGTAGGATCATGTGAAACTGAAGACTGGAGGAATGATGCTAGAAATTACATGTCTATATATTACAACAGAAAACAGTTATTCTAATAATATTTCAATATTTTATAATATGACTGTTATAATATGCAAAACAAATGATAAAATTTAAGTTATTTATTATTTCTTTTAAATTTTAATATTTCAATAATTCATAATATTACTGTTGTTAGCAAACACACACACACACACTCATATATATATAAAATATATATAAAAGCTTTTTGGTTTAATTTTCTCCTTATTTGAATTGTTGCTTTTATATATATATATAAAAGCAACAATTCAAATAAGGAGAAAATTAAACCAAAAAGCTTTTATAAAATTACATTATTTTAAATTGTAATATTATTAAAATATTACTGTCATAATAAGCAAAAATAAATAAACAAAAAAATTAAGCAAAAAAGGCAATTATAAAATTAGTTTGAAATGGTAATATTTTATATTTTGTAATATAACTGTTATAATAAGCAAAAGGAATTAATGAAGCAAAAATTAAGTTATTTTATTTCACAATAATATAGTTCTACTTTGTTTTACCAAATATAGGCAGTTTTGGTGAACACGAGAAACTGCAATCAAAAATATTAAAACATCTTGCGAACTTTTGAACGTTAGTGTAAAAAAATAAATTAAAAAAAACTGAAGTTTGCTGAATAGCAAAACCTACAAATTTGCAGTAAAATATGGAACAAAAACTAAATTAAAATTACCGCACTAAGTGTAATCTGTTGTGACTCACTCTGTTTGTCTGTTCATTTTAGGTATTTGTCAATTTTGCCAAGGACCAAAGTGACGAGGACCACTTAAAAGACATTTCCATTAACAAAAACGATGCAATCGTGGAAATGTCTCATCTGAATGCCTTCCTCGTGGACGAGAAGGCCAAAGAGACTGTGGTGTGATACGCTGTTCGATGAATACAACAATCCACCTTCATGGGACTAGCGTGTCATTTTTTGTACTACTTTTTAGTTTTTTGTTCAATTTTCAGCTCTGTGTGTTTGTGCCCACAAGAGGGCGCTGGACCTGAAGCACACTACTGAAACAGACAATGCAAATCAATGCAAAAAAAAGAAGATTGAAGTAAAATGAACGCTGATGACAGCGAGGCAGAGCCTGGTGCTCGTCTCTCCGTCAAGAGGAAACTTGAAGCTGTTCGCAGTGATTGTTTGATTGAAAAGACATCTGCGAAAATATCAAGCAAACACTGCCAATGAGATCTAATGTTAATTCAGGGCCGAAGTTCATCTCATTTGGCGCAGGCTTCAAACTTTGCATTTCAGCAACTACTCTTGTTCTTTGTACTTTACTTTTTTTAGACATGCATTTTATAACCATAAGATATTTTGATGCAACGACGTGCAATGTTTCACTATTGTTATTATTGTCAAGTGTTTGAGAGTGTCGTGCCTTGAAACAACACTCCGCTAATGGACTCGAAGCGTGGAGCACACACTGTCATCATAGCTTCGGTGGTATTAACGTCTACTGTGAAGACGGAGCGGACGACTTAAGAAGTTAATTGCATGCTTTTTACGTGGATGACGTGTTTAGGACTCCATCGTAAGCTCAAGCATGTTCCAGCTTTGTCATCCTGATGTATTTCTATATGGGTTTCAACAGATGTTCACTGATCTTGAGCCGAGTTTAGTGGGACTTCGTGGTTGTTTTGTGTCCACAATGGGCAGAAAGCAGAAGAGTGTTCATACAGAAACAAATCATGTCTGTGCCAAACCAGGTCAGGTGGTTTAAAATCATAGCAGATGAACTTAGGATCAAGTGTTGGATGTTATGGTATAGTGGCTCTCAGCAAGCTACTAAATGTTACTTTTTTTAAATTGTTTTCTACACCATGTGTTTTGAAACGAGTTTTATCGTACAATAAGGCCTTGAGAGACAAAGAAATGACATTCATAGGCCTCTAGTGCTGGAGTTAATATTTCAGGATGTGCCTCCCAATCCTAAAAGCTTAAGTTTTGTTTATTATACCACTTTTAAGATCTCGACCAATAGCACCAGTGTTCGCCTGCAGCGTGAAGTGACCAAAAGCAATGAGGTGCTACAGATTGAGATTATTTTCCAAATCCACAAGGTGCTTTTCAGTCAAACACCTTCAGAAATTAAGCAACAATCCCTGCTGCACATTGAACGACATGGAAGAAGCAGAAAGGCATACTTTCCTTGGTCCAAAACTGAAGCACTTTATAATGTTAAACTGGTCTTGACCTTCACGATTCACAAACAGGACATTTTGTGTGTAACAAAAGGTTAACAGACAATTTTAGATGTCCCACCGTGGCCATTATTTTCTGTGTGACAATGTATGTGTTTACATTTTAAATATTAAAAAGCTATTTCAGTCAGTCCTGTGTGCCTTTTCTGTTATGAGAGTAGAAAAAAAGAGAGAATTGCAATAAATAATGTTACTGAAATGTTAGTCGATGACAAACTTTCTGGAGGTGCACTTGTAGGATAAATGCAGATTTCAATATATATATATATTGATGCATATAGACTGATTTTTATTTATTTATTTTTTAAGAAGAGGCTTAAGAAACATGCAGCCAAACATGCATAAAAAAGAAAAGAAAAATTAAACCCTTTTTTAAAATATGGCTTAATGCATGTTTTCTTAAGAAACATAAATGTTGATAATTTCCACAAAGTGTACTTTTAAGTGAAAGGCTTAAATTGCATCACAATCACGGAAAAAAACTTTAAATATTTTTTGTCTTTCTTTCTTAACTCAAAAAAGTGTAGTTTCCTAACAGATAGATTAATCGGTTTACTGATTGATCTATAAAGAAAATGTTGCATTTTAAGTTCTTTTGGATTCTTTCCACGAAGAAAAAAACAAAAACAATGGTAACGTGTTTATCAGAACAAACTGTAACATCAGTTAACTCTACAGTCTTGTATCTCTGCGTAGGAACTCCATAATGTCTCCCATAATGTGACCATAAAATGGTCGCAGACACCAAAAACTTTTCGCACTACTTTCTTCTCGATAGATGGTGCTAAAGTCACAGAAAACGAGCTCAACAGTCCGAATCGTTGTAGAGAATCGGTTCGTTCGAACGACTCGTTTAATGAACCTCTTCAAAGACGTGATTCACTAATTCTTTCCAGGTAAGTTAAGTGTTCCCAGCGGCATTTTAATGTACGGTTAATAGGTTATTATTTTGTAAATTATATTACAGCTTATCACTGTTGTCGATCAGGTTACTATAGACCACGTTTGTGTATTGCAACAATTTTGGTAACGACATTACCGAGATTAATACCGTTGATAAATCCCATGCATTCGAGTGATTCGCAATTCCTTGTGAATCATATTAACCGAATCATTACAAAAGAATCTCTTCAAACGAGCATTCAAGATTCCTTCACTGTTAACTAGGCATAACAGACGTGAAACGTGTGCTAATAGTAACGTATCTTCGAGTTTGGACAGTCAGAGCCCAGTAGCTTGCGCTAATGTCACACCGAGGGAGCTGAAGAGTGAAATAAGTTCTGTTCATAGTTGCGTGTTTCCGTGTGACCGAAGAAAAGGAGGAGAGGACAGCTCCGCCTTGTTCACCTTGTCACGAGAGAATTACTGCACGTCAGATCCTGAAAAAACAGACCCTAATCTATTTACTAACACTCACGTTAGCGGCTCGAGTGTGTTTATATTCTTGCGTGATTGCTACAACCTACGTATCTTTGTTTCTAAGGGCATTTGTGCGTATTAATTACCTATGTGCAACTTTTACACCACGTTCCTCGGAAATTGCAGCAGGACACGCTGAGCGCGCGCTGTCTACTCCCTGATTAACTCCCGCGCGCGCTTGTGATTTTCATCAACTCAGGAATTATGGGATGCTGCGGTAGCACACAGGTAAGACATCATAAAACACAACAAATACATCGAGCAAATGCATGCGGATTGGAGTCTGGAAACTTTTTGACTTGAACGAGAACATGCACTGCATGAAGTTACGAGTGTTAGGAGCGCAACACTCACATTAAAGTCACTCATATACAAGCAAGGGTCTTCTAAATTTATAAAAAAGAAAGATGTGTGCTTTATACAGCGAGCTATTGCGCCTATCGCCTTCATCACATCAAACTAACGATAAATGAATGCAGAGCTTTGTTTGTCAACAGTGTAAAGCTCATTTCCGGTAGCATGATGGTGGCTGAACACACCCAGGGTTACAGGATTAGTTTTGAGTTGACAAAACCAAACCGGTCCAATCCGGCTTTGTTGGTACCATGAAGCCCATCATCAACTTTCTCTTTAAACTCAGGTTTAATTCGGAGTTAATGGAGTGCACATGAAAGTGTGACCTCATTAATGAACAGCCAATCACATGCCTTGAATCTGTGATTCCCTTCTCACGAGAGAGTCACTACCAAAGATTACAAGATTGAAAAATATGAAGACTTTAAACACATTTACAAGATGACATGATCTATACATGAAAGAGGGAAACTTAAAAAAACATCATATATATTCACGTTTAAAGCTATTATTATATATAATCTGTATGTTTATATTAATAAATTTTTTTTAAATAATTATTATTGAACTAAACTTGCTTGTGTATTAAGGGTATAATAATTATATAAATCATATAAAAAAATTATTAAAAAAAAATATTCATCTCTAGAAATCAGACAATTTTATCTTTAAAATTGTTTTACTATGTTGCGTCTGTTAGCGTCCTTTAATTTGGAGTAAGAGAAACTGGGGGAGTGGCTTTATTGCATCAGACGTGTTACTTTGCTTGAAGCTGATTGGTCAAATTTCAGTTTGCGATCTCTAAACCCAGAACATAACGTAACATAAGTACTATGGTGATTAACACCACTACAAGCCAAGCCACTTTCATGGTTCTTAAAACCCAGGATTGGTGCAAACTAAACTGAAACTTACCTGGATAGCCAGCTAAACCAGCTTCATGGTACAGGCCCCGGGTTTCACTGAGAACGAGTCCGGTGTGTTCAGACAGTCCCATTCACTCACTACGGTGCTTTCCCACTGTTTAATTCCTGCTTTGTGCTGCTGAACTTTTTGAAGTATCCCCAAGATTTTAGGATAAAAAAAGGAGCTTACAATTTTGGAAACTGCGACTGGTTGTTATTTTTATTTCAAAAACAGTATGCTCCCGGTAAGAAACAACCAATCAGAGCTGCGGTCCGTAACTTTTTTGTGTTCAAAGTATACAATATGTATATAATAAGCGAGGACACCTTGAATCCATTTTCCAAACCGTGTTTTTAGCTTGTCCTGAATCACTAGGGTACACCTATAATAAGTGTTTATATTCGGACTATTTTAGATTGCTTCGGGGGTACCGCGGCGTAGTAACCCAGTACCTTTGTGATTCTTCATAGACATAAACAGAGAGAAGTAGTTCCGGCTACGATGTTTTTCCACAAGACGCAAACAGTTCTGTTTATTAACCGCTAGAGCATCAAAAGTTACTGACTGCAGCTTTAAATAAAAAAATGGTTAAAAATTTTTAACTTTGCAACTAACTGATATAAAACATGTTTAAGTTGAGTACTAAACTACTAAAATTAATAATATATAGACATAATTAATAAAAACAAATTAATAAATGAAACAAAAGCACAAAAATTAACTAAAACATACATAAGGACATAAACACACACACACACACACACACACACACACACATATATATATATATATATATATGTATTAGGGGTGTAACGGTTCACAAAATTCACGGTTCGGTTCGATACGATACACTGATGTCACGGTTCGGTTCGGTTCGGTTCGATACGTTTTAGATACAGCAAAATGTAAAAACATCTCAACTTTTCAGAATGCCGCAAGCGCACCGCGGGTCATGTGACAAGAACTAACCAATCAGCTTCATCCTTTCCCGTAACAACGTTGAGAGCTCAGCCAAGATGAAGGAACAGCTGATCATAGTTGTATATGGATTGCAATTTTGAAATAAATTTAGTAGCAGAGCTACTGCAAGCGATTTTTAGAGCTGCAAATCCATTTATCCTTCGCTGAAATTTCCGCGTCTCATGGAGAGAGCACGTCATTGTTGCTTAGCAAAGACAGACGCCTCAGGAGAAAGACGCGCTTAGCGTTTTCCATGCGTTTTTAGGCACGATATGTGAACGGCCCCTAAGGCGCTCGCTCACTCAGCACGCGCTGAAGGCTCGTTGCAAAATGTCGAATGCCTTTAACAGACCAGAAATATAAGATCCTAAAATAACCAACAGGTCTGGTGTTTGGGTTGGATTCCCTGTAAGCTATAGTTTCTAAATGCTGCAGGGATAGTTTGCTGCGTGCATGTTTCTCCTTTTTTTCGTCTTTTCCCAGATAGTACTGACGCATATATCCCAGATATTCCCGCTGGTGTTTTTTTTTTTTTTTTTTTTTTTATTCCCGCTGGTGTACCCTGTCATGTTGCAGATGCGACATACCGTTGTTTTTTTATCCACCACTCTCTTGCCATCACCATTATAGCTTAAAGGGAATCCAAAGTGCACCCAAACACCAGACCTGTTGGTTATTGGAGGATCTTCTCATTTCTAGTCTGTTAAACGCATTGGCTATTTTGCAACGAGCCTTCAGCGTGTACTGAGTGAGCGAGCGCCTGCTGAGTAGCCTAACATAAACATATAAGATGGTGTTTTTTTCTTCTTCGGGAGTGTCAGGGGCGTTGCCTGTTACGTTGTTTGGGTTATTGGGCTACCTTGTTGAACGCATATCATTATATTTCTCTCTCTCTCTCTCTTTTTTTTTTTTTTCAAATATAATTAATTACTCCAACGAACCGTTCGGTATACATAATGCGTACCGCGTACCGAACCGAAAGCGTCGTACCGAACGGTTCAATACGAATACGCGTATCGTTACACCCCTAATATGTATATATATATATATATATATATGTATATATATGTATATGTATACATATACATACATACATAGACCGGTACTTAAAAAAAAAAAAACATTTATTTATGCATGCGTGTATTTATTTAGCTATATTTTTATGTTAAAAGAGAGTTTGTATGTGTCAACTATGTCAACTTCCCTTTACAGAAGAGCCGTGAGTGGAAACCCTTAGAGCAGAGGAAGTGCACAGATATCCCATGGCTTCTTCTGTTCATCCTCTTCAATATCGGCATGGTAGGAAATACAGTTCACATATTTAAAAACAAAATTAATTTTAAATTAAGTGTTTTTTAATTCATTTGTTCAACTTAACTACTTGAATTAAATGGTATGCTGTCTGTTTTATATGGTAAAAATACCTTTATTTGTGACCCTGAGCACAAAACCAGTCTTAAGTCTCTTGGGTATATTTTTAGCAATAGCTAAAAAAAACAAAAAAACATTGTATGGGTCAAAATTATCTTATTATGTTTCTTTTATGCCAAAAATCATTAGGATATTAAGGAAAGATATTTTGTACATTTCCTACAATAAATATATCAAAACTTTATGTTTTGATTAGTAATATGCATTGGTAAGAATTCATTTGGAAAACTTCAAATATTGTCCGATCCTAATAAACCATACATCAATGGAAATATTATTTATTCAGATATTCAGATCAAATCTTCATAAAACCAGTTGTGATCCATGTGCTGATCATCATCTTGTGTTTCTGTGGCAGCTCTGCATCTGTGGCTTTGCCATTGCGACAGGGGCCGCGTCCAGACTCATATCAGGGTACGACAGCTACGGGAACACCTGCGGTCAGAAGAACGCCAAAATCCCGGGAATAGAGCTCAGCGGCCTCGACCACACGTCCAGAAAGTATGTAAAGTATGAAAGTAAAATTGAGGAATCTAGGAGTAATTTTCGATGCCAACCTAATGTTTGAGCCACATGTTCTGAATACTGTTAAAATTTCATTCTTCCATCTTAGAAATATTGCCAGATTGCATCCGATGCTATCGTTTACTGTTTACATTTACATTTACATTTAATCATTTAGCAGACGCTTTTATCCAAAGCGACTTACAAATGAGAACAATAGAAGCAGTCAGGTCAACAGGAGAACAACAACAGTATACAAGTGCCATGACAAGTCTCAGTTAGTCTAGTATAGAACGCATAGCCAGGATTTTTTTTTTTTAATTAAATGAACAAAGAAAATGAAAAGTACTGGTGTTAGTAGGTTAAGTGCAGGTGAAAAAGATGAGTCTTCAGACGTTTCTTGAAAATTAGTAAAGACTCAGCTGTACGAATTGGGATTGGGAGGTCATTCCACCAGCTGGGCACAGTCCAGGAAAAGGTCCGTGAGAGTGATTTTGAATTTCTTTGGGATGGCACCACAAGGCGTTGTTCACTTGCAGAGCGCAAACTTCTGGAGGGCACATAGGATTTAACCAGTGAGTTTAGGTAAGTTGGTGCCGTGCCAGTGGTCGTCTTGTAGGCAAGCATCAGTACCTTGAATTTGATGCGAGCGGCTACTGGTAGCCAGTGTAACCTGATGAGGAGAGGAGTAACATGAGCTTTTTTTGGCTCATTGAAGACAACCCTCGCTGCTGCATTCTGGATCATTTGCAGAGGCTTGACAGTACATGTAGGAAGGCCCGCCAGGAGAGCATTACAATAGTCCAGTCTGGAGAGAACAAGAGCTTGGACAAGAAGTTGGGTTGCTTGCTCTGACAGGAAGGGTCTAATCTTCCTAATGTTGTATAAGGCAAACCTGCAGGACCGGGTCGTTGTAGCAATGTGGTCAGTGAAGCTTAATTGATGATCCATCACAACACCTAGGTTTCTGGCTGTCCTCGAAGGAGTTATGGTTGACGGGCCCAGCTGTATAGAGAAGTTGTGATGAATCAATGGGTTAGCTGGAATCACCAGGAGTTCAGTCTTTGTAAGGTTAAGCTGAAGGTGATGGTCATTCATCCAGCTAGAAATGTCACTCAGACAGGCTGAAATGCGAGCAGCTACCGTCGGGTCATCTGGCTGGAATGAGAAGTAGAGTTGGGTGTCATCAGCATAGCAGTGATAAGAAAAGCCATGCTTCTGAATGACAGATCCTAAAGATGTCATGTAGATGGAGAAGAGAAGTGGTCCAAGTACTGAGCCTTGAGGAACCCCAGTAGCAAGGTGGTGTGACTTTGAAACATCACCCCTCCAAGACACACTGAAGGATCTGTCAGAGAGGTAGGACTTAACCCACAGGAGAGCAGTTCCAGAGATGCCCATCTTTCTGAGGGTGGACAAGAGAATCTGGTGATTAACAGTGTCAAAAGCAGCAGACAGGTCCAGCAAGATGAGTACCGAGGATTTTGAAGCTGCTCTTGCTAGTCGCAGGGCTTCAGTAACCGAGAGCAGAGCAGTCTCAGTTGAGTGGCCACTTTTGAAGCCAGATTGGTTGCTGTCCAGGAGGTTGTTCTGTCCAAGGAACATAGAAAGCTGGTTGAACACAGCTCGCTCAAGTGTCTTTGCAATGAATGGAAGAAGGGATACCGGTCTGTAGTTTTCAAGAAGCGCTGGATTTAGAGATGGTTTCTTGAGCAGTGGGCTTACCCGAGCCTGCTTGAATGCTAAGGGAAATGTTCCAGAGTGAAGAGAGGAGTTGATAATGTGAGTAAGTGAAGGTATGACTGAAGAAGAGATCGCTTGAAGGAGGTGAGTGGGGATTGGATCAAGTGGACAAGTAGTAGGATGATTGGACAGGAGAATTTTGGAGACGTCCATCTCTGAGAGTGGGGAGAAGGAGGATAAAGTGTGTGCATCCGTCATTGTGACGTTGTCCTCGGTCTGCGGTGTGGAGAATTGGTCACTGATGGATCTTGTCTTATTTGTGAAGAAAGCTGCAAAGTCGTCCGCTGTAAGAGTCGATGGAGGAGGCGGAGGCGGCGGATTAAGAAGAGAAGAGAAGGTCTTGAATAGTGTCCGAGCATCACTGCAGCTGTTAATTTTGTTGTGGTAGTAGGATGTTTTAGCTGTGAAGACATTTGCAGAGAAGGAAGAGAGGAGAGATTGATACACACTGAGGTCCGTAGAGTTTTTTGATTTCTGCCATTTCCTCTCTGCAGCCCTTAGTTTAGAGCGATGTTCACGGAGAACCTCAGACAGCCAGGGGGCAGATGGGGCAGTGCGTGCTGGTCTAGACAACAGTGGGCAAAAGTTGTCCAAGCAAGATGTTAAAGTGGAGCAAAGAGTGTCCGTAGCACTGTTCGTGTCCAGAGCAGAAAACTGAGAGAATGGTGGAAGAGAGGATGAAACCACAGCAGATAGGCGAGATGGAGAGAGTGAGCGTAGGTTCCGTCGAAAGGTGACCTGCGTTGGAGTGTGTGCCACTTCAGGAGTAAGTGCTAGGTTAGCAGTAATGAGGAAGTGATCAGAGGTGTGCAGTGGAGCAACTGAAGAGGTGTCCACAGAGCAACAGCGCGTGTAGATGAGGTCCAGTTGGTTGCCTGATTTGTGAGTTGCTGTAGTAGACACTAGCTTGAGATCAAATGAGGTGAGCAGAGTTTTGAAGTCAGCAGCCTGGGGTTTATCTAGGTGGATGTTGAAGTCACCAAGCAGTACCAGAGGAGTACCATCTTCAGGAAAGTTTGATAGCAGCACATCCAACTCCTCCAAGAAGTTTCCCAGTTGACCTGGGGGACGATAAATGACCACAAAGTGGATTTTAACAGGGTGGGTTACAGTAATGGCATGTGATTCAAATGAACCAGTACCTGTAGGTGATGGCTGAAGATCAAATTTCCATTCTTTGGATATAAGGAGACCCGTACCTCCACCCCTCCCAGTGGTGCGAGGAGTGTGGGAACAAGTGAAATTAGTGGAGAGGGCTGCAGGGGTGGCAGTATCTTCAGGTTTGATCCAAGTCTCTGTCAGTGCCATGAGGTTGAGACCGGAATGAGTAGCAATAGAAGAAATGAAGTCTGCTTTGTTAACTGCAGACTGGCAGTTCCAGAGACCAACTGGAATAGAGAGCATAGTAGTAGAGGTCAGAGGGACATGTTGCTGAGAGATTGATAAACACTTTTGTGTTTTCCCGTATTGATTACTGTAATGCCTTGTTAGCTGGCGTGTCAAAAGCTACCTTAAACAGAATGCAGGTCTTACAAAATTCAGCTGCCAGAATCCTTACTAGAACTAATATACATGATCATATTACTCCCGTTTTGGAGACTTTGCACTGGCTTCCCATTAGGTTTAGGGTGGACTTCAAAATTCTGATGCTTACTTACAAGGCACTGCATGGTTTAGCACCTCAATTCTTGACCGAGCTTTTAACTCCATATACTCCAAAATGTGATCTTCGTTCTTCGGAATCTGGTCTTTTAACTGTTCCTTCAACTCGTTTAAAATCAATGGGAGACAGGGCTTTTTCTTCATTTGCTCCAAAACTTTGGAATTCTCTACCGATTGAGATTAGGCAAGCTAAATCTTTTGGTATTTTCAAATTACAGCTTAAAACTCATTTTTTTAGGTTTGCTTTTAATTGATCTATTGTCTTTTATGTTTATTTTACAGTGTATTACATCTTTTTGTGTGCTGTATTTTCTTTCTTCTTTGTTGTTTTAATTGTTTCTGTACAGCGCTTTGAGACAGTGTTAATTTCGTTGAATAAATATTTTCGTCACGAATATATTTTTGCGGACGAAAACGAAACGAAAACTAAAAAAGAAGGCACTGATGGAGACTAAAACTATGACTAAATTGATTGACATTATCGTCAACGAATAAAGGACGAGACGAAAATAGACTGTGACGAAAATCAAATCACCAGACGGGAGAGATACGAGGAATCAACAAAAGAACCAGCAAAACAGAACAGGCGAGACTGCATGAGAGAAGAGAACCAATCCGAGCCTGACTTATTGAGACGTGAAGCGAAGGTTTTTAAATGAGCTCCCGGGAAGTCGTCATTCGAAGAGGTGATGTCTAAAAGAGCGACAAAATGTCCACAGCTCACTTCACGTTTGACGACGAACAAAACAAAACAAAGTGTAAAGCACGCGGAGAGCTCATTCGTGGCAAGAACACAACCAATTTGAAAAGACATTTACAGACGAGCCACCTGGACATTTTCTCAAATGTAATTTCACAACAATGTTCTTTTGTTTATTGAGCTAAGCAAAATTGGAAGACTGCAGTGCGTGGATGTTGTAGCATTAAATATTACGAACTGAAAAGTACTGTAAAATAGCACCTTCTTCAAGTTAGATGAGAGCACAATAATAATACGTAATATTATGATTAATACATTTGATTAATACTAATGTTTAGTATATTTTATAATGTTCTACTTGTTGACAATATCACAAATATTTCTATATTAGTCATGTGAAACGTGAATGTTCACATCCTATCATTATACATACAAATCTAGCAATATTTTAGTATTTAAAACATACAATATTGCTAGACAAATGAATACCTTATAAAATCTTGTAACTTTTTTTATCCACCCAACTTATTAAATATTTACTTTAAATGTATCCACTTATTGTTCAGCTCAGCTGTAAGCTTTAAGGTCCTGGACCTAACTTTATTTTTCTTTTATTGATGGTCAATTGGCAGCTAGTTATTGTTTACATTATCATGACAGTGTTTGTTGCTGCATAAAAGCTTTTGAATCGAAATAAAGACACAGTTGTGTTGAAATAAAGTTGAATTTGTGTTTTATATATTTTGGTTAAGTTTGTTTCCTATACCAGCTGTAAAAAATTGACTAGTAAATCTGTTATTGATTTTAGTCTTATTTTAGTCGACTAAAATACCAAGCAATTTTAGTCGACTAAAATAAGACTAAAATTAAAACAAATCAGATGACTAAAACTTGACTAAAACTAAAAAGAAATATAGCTGCAAGCAGCGATGTCGGGCTCAAGCCATCAGTGCAACGCCACCCCGGTGGCATCAGGATAACTGTGCCCAGCGGGCATAAGCATTTACAGTAACCTTCTGACAATCAAGTTTTAAGGGATGCGGCAGTTAAAGGGATAATCCGACCAATCTAGACTTTGAAATCACATACACAGAACAATATATATAACTTTAGTAACACTTTATTTTAATATTAATAAAAAATGTATAAGGTGTGCATTGTAGCTGACACCTATATGAACACATTACAATTGTTTTATGACTGCAAGTCTTTCTTCTCAAATGCTATTGAGCTTCAAATTTGCATTTGAGCCCATGTGAAAAAGTAGCATAATTTACATATGACTTACAGTTTGTTGTAATAAATATCAAACATTCAATTTAATTGTGCATTATAGCTGTCACCTAGATGAACAATTACAGTTGTTTTTATGACTGTAAGTCATTCTCTTCAAATGCTACTGACGTTAGAAAATTATTTAACAATAGCACATGTAACTTTAGAGACCGGCCCTAAATTTGAGACTCTAGAAACTCCAATGTCAAGACAACTTTATGCCTGTTTTATTTTCTTTAGTTTTCTTTTCTCTGTTCCGGATTGCTGATGTCCTATACCCAGGCATAGATGTCCATCCATCAATTACGAACATTCAGCCGCAAACATGAGGTGTGAGCGGTCGCGAGCGCGGATGGGAGAATGGCGCATGTTTTTTTTTTTTTTTTTTTGAGCAACTGGGATGGTGCCCCCTCTGGGAGTTGGTGCCCTAAGAAGACTGCATACTATGCATATAGGGAGCAGCGGTACAATCTCGAAGATATATTCCTCAAACCATCTTACAAGAGGAGGTGATGCTAATCCTTCAAGAATCGCATAAAAGCTATTCAAGTGTACAGTTTCCTTTTATTGCATCTTGAAATAAATATTTCTGAATTCTGAATCAAACTGGGTTGTGTTTATTTATTTATTTTATAAGACAACTGAGACTTTAATCTCCTTTGTAATATATGTGCTTTTAAACCAAGAACAATTTATTTATGGATGTATTACTGCTTAATAATGACTATTATTAAGGGAAAAGGCTTTATAATCATGAACTATTTACTAATGCTTAGCTAATGAGTGCAATTATTATAAAGTGTTACCATTGCATATACTAATGTTAACAAATTAGACATTATTTTACAGTGTTACCAAATCCTTAAATAATGTATTAGTGTTTTGTAATGATTTTAATGACCTATAAGCATTTGTGAAATAGTTTTGCTTGCATTGCAGCTTTATCTGTCAGTTGAAGAGTTTTACTGTTACATCCATGAGATTAATAAATGTCATGTCACGTCACAGGTTGTCATAGGTCAGTATCAAATGAGTTTGAAATTATTATTTGCAGCACAAATTAGGGTTCTTAGGATGTTTTTAAATCCCTAAAACTGTCAGAAAAGGATAAGGCCTAAGAGATTTCTTAACCTGTAATGAAAGGAAAAAACACCACCATTAGCAACAACAAAAACAATAACAATTTAAAATATAGATTTTTTTTTCCTGATTATTAAAGGGATGATTAGGTCTCTCTCTCTCTCTCTCTGCCAGACAGCCCCTCCCTACAGTCCACACACACTGTCACAGTCACCAACCCCCTCACACTCCCCCTCCCTCTCCCCCTCCCTTCCCTCACACAGACAGGGTGGCCAGAGTGAGATCATGTCAGTTGAGAAGTCTGACAGTTTTTTAATTTTCTTTTATCCATACAGTGTTGTAAAGTCGTGAAACTATGCATATTTCCTCAGAATGATTTGATCTTTGTATGAAAAAATGCTTTGAAGTGTTTGGAAGCTGCAATTTAAACATACAAGACAATTAATGTTTCCCTTTTTACTGTCATTTCAAAAATTCACCACGACAAAACCGTTCAAGCTAACCAAAATCCGTTCGCAATTTAAGTTCCTCAATGGTTTTTCTTAATGTAGACAAAGTTTGGTGTGTATAGTGTACTTCCCCTGGGAGGAGTATGCATTAATTCCCAAAAGAAAATTCCCAAAAATCCATATTCAAGTCAAAATAGCCAACTTCCTGTTGGTCGTAGCTTATGACTGCGAATTAGAAAGTTGTCCGTCTTGAGAAGAACAATTTATGTACCAAGTTTGGTGTCTGTAGCTAAAACTAACCCCCCCACTTTTGACAAAAGGTGGCGCTATAGAGTGCCTCCTTCACGCCCTTTTAAAAGCTTTTGCCATTGTCTAGCTATCACTAATACTGATATGTGTTTTGAGTTTCATGTAAATCTGAGCTTGTTGTCTGCCTCAAACTCACCATAACAGAACATTCAAGTTTGACACGTTGCCATGGCAACACTATATCAGATATCAATATCCCCACAACAGATTTACATCGGCCGTGTTTTGTCATTATTCTGATGAAGTTTTAAGTAAATAGAGTAAAAATAAGATGCTGAATTCAAAGCATTTGGAAAATGACACACTTCCTGCTGCCAGTTGGTGGCGCTATAATGTTGACTCTTAATAGTCACATATATACGATCAGTATCATACAACGAACAAACCAATGAAGTTTGATCAAATTCAGGAAATGTATGTGGATGTTATTAGACATTTCCTGTTTCTTATTTCTCGCCATAATTTCAAAGCCTCGCCACGAGCAAACCGTTCGAGATATCAAAAATCCCCTCGCAATTTTTCATCCCCAGTGTCTTGAGATCATGTTCACCGAGTTTCGTGGCAATCAAGTAAATAACCTATGACAAGTATATCAAATTCCAGAGCATGCTTTTTATAAACAGCCCTGGATAGCTGACTTCCTGTTGGGCGGAGCCTATGACATAGAGTGTGAAAGTTGTTCAGCTCAAAGAGATCTATAAGTGTACTGCGTTTCATATAAATATATGCAAGTGTGTGTGAGCTATGGTTCAAGATTTCTGACTGTGTTCCAGGGGGCGCTGTAGAGCCCCTGTGCCACGCCCGGGTCCCAGTCTCTGTGGCGTCCTGATGGCCGCAGATTCCAATGTGTGTGCCAATTTTCAAGAGATTTTTGAGCATGTTAAGGCCCCCAAAAACCCCCGGAAGGTTTAATAAAAAATAAAAATAATAATAACAAGAATAATCCTTAGAAGAACAATAGGGCTCTTCGCCCTTCGGGCTTGAGCCCTAAATATAGCTGCAAGCAGCGATGGCGGGCTCAAGCCACCAATGCCATCGCCACCCCGGTGGCATCAGGTAAACTGTGCCCAGCGGGCACATGCATTCACAATATCCCTCTGGCAGTGTGGTTTTAAAAGATATGGCAGTTAAAGGGTTAATCCGAATCATCTAGACTTTAAAATCACATTCACAGAACAATATATATATATATATATATATATATATATATATATATATATATATATATATATTATATATATATATATATATATATATAACTTTAGTAACACTTTACAATAAGATTCCATTTATAAACATTATGTTAACATGAACAATATTTATATAGCATTCATTCATGTCAGTTAATATTCCAAACTTAAACATTAAAACATTGTTTTATTGTGATTTTTTTCCAAGCACATTTTACCAATTCCAAACCATATCAATCTTAATAACTACCATTATTTTTTATTTAATCATTTATGAGTGCTATACAATACTCCAGGAAAGCTGGAAAAGAAAAACAGGTCAAGAAGAACTGACAAAAAGAATTGCAAAATAATTAGGAATTAATGTGAAAAAAGATTAATTTTTAGTCAATTCTGCAAGCCAGACTTTTCAGGAAAGGAGGTGGAATAAAAATGAGCTCCTAAATCTTAATCCTGGATTCTGGAAGATATATTCCTCAAACCATCGAACAAGAGGAGGTGGTGCTGGTCCTTCACGAGTCACTCTAATCAGTTCATAAAGCCTATATATAAAGCCTTAATATATAGTATTTCACAATACTTCATGGTATTCTAATTAAATCATTTTTTGGAATCTTAGATCTCTCAGAACCGGACGCCGAGTAATTCTGAGACTCCAGGAAAGTGTCAGTTCTGTAAAATGTTGGCGCTGGAGACTAAATGCTCCCTGATAGTTTCACACCTAATTCACTTAACACACACACAAACACACACACAAACACACACACACACACACACACACTACCCACTGTGACAGAGGGACAGAGTGACATCAGATCTATGATAGTTTTTTAATTTTCTATCATCCATATAGTGTTGTATAGTCATGAAACTATGCATATTTCCTCAGAATGACTTGTCTTCTATGTGTATATTTTTTTGAAGTGTTTAGAAGCTGCACTTAAAAAAATAAAAGACATTTACTGGTTACTATTTTACTGTTATTTCAAAAAATCACCACGACAAAACCATTCAAGCTATCCAAAATTAATTTGCATCTGTTCTGTAAGATAAATTCTTTAAACAGTGGTAAAAGAGGATGTGGGGCTGAACCTTCAAGAGTCACTCAAAACGTGTCTGTCCATAAAGCCTATAAAGAATTATTCTTAATATACAGTTCACAATATTTCAGCTTGTTATTCTAATTAAGTGAGGGTCATTTTATCAGTAAAATACATAAAATTCATATTATTTTTCTTTGAAAGATTTCTATAAATGATTTAAATCATACTTGTTTCTACAATAATTATTTAAAAGTAATCCTATACCTCCATCTGGTGGCCATTATTGGTACTAAGAATTGCAAGCTTCATTTATAAGTTATGATAGTTTTAATTTTATGCTGGCTCTTGAAAATGATAAAGCTATTAAACTTACTGTGCTTCCTTCAAATGATGACTTCTACGTATATAAAAAATATGAAGAGTTTGGAATGAAAAAAATTAAAGATATAGTAAAATAACTATTGTATTTTTTTTATGTTACTTTAATAAATCGCTATGACCACACCATTTAAGCTATCCTAAACCCATTCACAATTTAACATCTCAGTATATTGGCTTCATGTTAAAAAAAGTTTGGTGTGAACTACTTGTGTCTTCTTGGAGGAGTATGAAATCATTTACAGGCTGATTTTATCATAAATCCACAATAGAATTTCTGAGTTCTGTATCAATCAGTGTTGTTGTTTGTTTATTTTTATTTTTTTATTTTTCATAGGAAGATAACTGACCCTTTACTCTCCTTTTTAACAAATGTGCTTATAAACCAAAAACAAGCTATTTATAGCTGTATTTATAAACTGCTTACTACTGACTATTAATATTGGGACAAGGCTTTATAAAGCATGAACTGACTATTTACTTTTTGAGTTTGAAATTATTATTTGCAGCACAAATAAGGTTTTTTAGGATTTTTAAAAATCCCTAAAACTGTCAGAAAAGGATAAGGCCTATTTCTATGTGAGTGGCTACATTTATTTGTTTTTATAACTATAATGCATAAACTATGAAATTATACAAAATGTATAAAAAAAGTACAACAGTTATTGTTTTCCAATGTTTTTTATTAATTATTTTTTTTTTTTTTGGATTTACATTTAAAAAAATTAGCCTACTGCAATCATTCTAAACAGCTTGAATAAAACCTGTCAATATTTATTATAGACCACTGTAACTGTGTATAATCTAACAAACAAGTTTATTATGAAAATAAAAGTGTGTACACCAGAAAAATTGGACGATAAAGAAATTGCTAACAATAGTATAATAGATCATGTTTTATGTTTTTAGGCGTTTAGATGCAGAAATGGACAAATAAAATGTAAAATAAAATGTAATTGATTTAATTAAATATAGATTAATTCTTGTTAGAGCAAAATAATAAATACATACGTACACACATTAAAAAAGCAGCCAAGATGAATGAGTTTCATTTTTTTTATAGATTCAAATTGAAGACAGAAGCAGCTGGTATATGCGGTCACTTAATATTCAAATCCAGTAGATCCACTTCAGATTTATTTCTCAACAGTTTATGTTCAATTGGCTGTTTTCGTTCATATTCGCCAAGCTATTTTTTGAAATAATCTTGTCCGTGATGTGTTCGTTCGTACGACGAAAGGCAGAATCCTGCAGCTCGAGAGATATATGTTATTCTGCCAGTCGCGGTGTCAAATAGTCTTTCACACTTAAACGAGTCACAAACACCTGCATTTAGCTCTTGCAGTGTTACAATGGGTTTATTGTGTGCATTTGTGGTAATATTTTATTTAAAAAAGCTCTTAAACAAGAATAAATTCGTTTGTTTTGAGCTCGACACTGTAAGCGCTGATCGGAGGCGGTGATTTCAGATAGGCAGCCACAAATATTTCATTTTCACACAAACAGTTCAAAAACATCTGAATTTAGCTCTTGGTGTGTTCTAATTGGTTGATTGTGTGATATCGCTGTAATAATTTATTTTTAAAAGCTTTAAAACAGGAATAAATTCGTTTTTTCTGAGCTCTTTACTCCAGACGCTCGTGATCAGAGCGGTGATTCATCTCTCCTATTTCTCACGTATCTCTGGCCATAAATTATTTATCCATGAGCCCTGAACCGGTAATAATCAGATATGTTGGTTTAGCTTGTCAGTGTGAATTAAATCTAAGTATGTATTTGTATTTTTAACCGATTTAAAAGTGAAAGTAAAAGTCCGGTAATTGCACCTGTAGGGGCGCTATTTCTCTCAGACAATGGAAGTCTGAAGCACATATACTCAAACAGAGGGACAGAGTGAGATGAGATGTCTGACAGTTTTTTAATTTTCTGTTATCCATACAGTGTTGTAAAGTCGTGAAACTATCCATATTTACTCAGAATGACTTTTTTTCTGTATGAAAAAAGGTTTTGAAGTGTTTGGAATTTAAAAATGCAGGACAATTAATAATTCCATTTTTATTGTCATTTAAAAAAATCACCATGACAAAACCGTTCAAGCTATCCAAAATCCATTGGCAATTTAAGTTGTTTAAAATGTTTTGGCATCATGTAGACAAAGTTTGGTGTGTATAGTGTTACTCTCCTCTGAGCAGTATGCATTAATTCACAGCTAAATGTAAAAAAAAAATCCACATTCAAATCAAAATAGCTGACTTCCTGTTGATCGTAGCTGATGACTGTGAATTAGAAAGTTGTCCGTGTTGATAAGAACAATTTTTGTACCGAGTTTGGTGTCTGTAGCTAAAACTAACCCCCCCACTTTTGACAAAAGGTGGCGCTATAGAGTGCCTCTTCCACGCCCTTTTAAAAGCTTTTTCCATTGTCTAGCTATCAAGAATACTGATATGTGTTTTGAGTTTCATGTAAATCTGAGGTTGTTGTCTGCCTCAAAATCACCATAACAGAATATTCAAGTTTGACACGTTGCCATGGCAACAATATATCAGATATCAATATCCCCACAACAGATTTACATCGGCCGTGTTTTGTCATTATTCTGATGAAGTTTGAAGTAAATCGAGTAAAAATAAGATGCTGAATTCAAAGCATTTTGGAAAATGACACACTTCCTGCTGCCAGTTGGTGGCGCTATAACGTTGACTCTTAATAGTCACATATATACAATCAGTATCATACATCGAACAAACCCATGAAGTTTGATCAAATTCAGGCAATGTATGTGGATGTTATTAGACATTTCCTGTTCCTCACTTTCTCGCCATAATTTCAACGCCTCGCCACGGGCAAACCGTTCGAGATATCAAAAATCCCCTCGCAATTTTTCATCCACAATGTCTTGAGATCATGTTCACCGAGTTTCGTGGCGAACGGTTGAAAAACCTCATGAGGAGTATTTCAAATTCCAGAACATGCTTTTTTTAAACAGCCCTGAATAGCTGACTTCCTGTTGGGCGGAGCCTATGACATAAAGCGTGAAAGTTGTTCAGCTCAATGAGATCTACAAGTGTACTGAGTTTCATATAAATATATGCAAGTGTGTGTGAGCTATGGTTCAAGATTTCTGACTGTGTTCCAGGGGGCGCTGTAGAGCCCCTGTGCCACGCCCGGGTCCCAGCCTCTGCGGCGTCCTGATGGCCGCAGATTCCAATGTGTGTGCCAATTTTCAAGAGTTTTTGAGCATGTTAAGGCCCCCAAAACCCCCCGGAAGGTTTAATAAAAAATAAAAAAAATAATAATAATAAAAGAATAATCCTTAGAAGAACAATAGGGCTCTTCGCTCCTTCGGGCTTGAGCCCTAAAATATAGCTGCAAGCAGCGATGGCGGGCTCAAGCCGTCAGTGCAACACCACCCCGGTGGCATCGGGAAAACTGTGCCCAGCGGGCATAAGCATTTACAGTAACCCTCTGGCAATCAAATTTTAAGGGATATGGCAGTTAAAGGGTTAATCCGACCCGTCTAGACTTTGAAATCACATACACAGAACAATATATATAACTTTAGTAACACTTTATTTTAATATATATAAAAAAATGTATAAGTTGTGCATCGTAGCTGACACCTAAATGAACACATTACAATTGGTTTATGACTGCAAGTCTTTCTCCTCAAATGCTATTGAGCTTCAAATTTGCTTTTGAGCCCATGTGAAAAAGTAGCATAATTTACATATGACTTACAGTTTGTTTTAATAAATATCAAACATTCAATTTAATGGTGCATTATAGCTGTCACCTAGATGAACAATTACAGTTGTTTTTATGACTGTAAGTCATTCTCTTCAAATGCTACTGACGTTAGAAAAGTGTATAACAATATTACATGAACTTTAGAGACGGCCCTAATTTGAGACTCTCGAATGTCCAATGCCAAGCCAACTTTATGCCTGTTTTTGTTTTGTTTTTTACTTTATTTTTCTTTTCTCTGTGCCGGATTGCTGATATCTTTTACCCGGGCATAGATGTCCATCCATCAATTACGAACATTCATCCGCAAATGTCCGAGCGGTCGCGAGCGCGGATGGGAGAATGGCGCATGTTTTATTTTTTTTTAGCTACTGGGATGGTGCCCCCTCTGGGAGTTGGTGCCCTACGAAGACTGCGTATTCTGCATATAGGGAGCGGCGGTACTATCTGGAAAATATATTCCTCAAACCGTCGTACAAGAGGAGGTGATGCTAGTACTTCAAGAATCTCTCAAAACCTATCTGTTCATAAAGCCTATATATAAAGTCTTAATATAGTATTCCACAATATGTTGTGCTATTCTAATATTATTGTGGTTTTTTACTGACATTGTTATTTGCTGTTATTTTTTGTTTTAATATTGTTACTGTTGTTACTTGTTGTACGGTGACCTTGAGTGGTTTGAAAGGCGCCTTAAATAAAATGCATTATTATTATTATTATTATTATTATTAGCTGTACACTTGATAAAAAAAATAAATATAAACTTATGCAATTGTATATATATATATATATATATATATATATATATATATATATATATATAGTGTACAGTTTTCTTTTATTGCATCTTGAAATAAATGTTTCTGAGTTCTGTGTTTGTTTGTTTTTTTTTTTTTTTTTTTTTTTTTTAGGAAGATTACAGCCTTTAATCTCCTCAAAATAAATGTGCATATAAACCATGAACAATTTAATTATAGCTGTATTTATAAAATGCTTACTAATGACTATTAATTTTGGGAGTAGGCTAGCAACAGTTGATGTTGAGGCCTAAGATATTTCTTAAGCTGTAATGATGAAAAAACAACAACAACACAAAATTGCTTTTTTTTCTGATGGTGATTAAAGAGATGATTAAGTCTCCCTCCCTCTCTCTCTCTCTCTCTCTCTCTCTCTGACACCAAGCCCATCCCCTCTCCCACACATTCACACAAACTCAGCACACACACTTAACACACACACACTTAACACACAAACACACACACACACACACATTACCCAGAGGGACAGAGTGACATCAGATGTATGGTAGTTTTTTAATTTTCTATCATCCATATAGTGTTGTATAGTCATGAAACTATGCATATTTCCTCAGAATGACTTGTCTTCTATGTGTACATTTTGTTGAAGTGTTTAGAAGCTGCACTTAAAAAAATAAAAGACATTTACTGGTTCCTTTTTTACTGTTATTTCAAAAAATCACCATGACAAAACCATTCAAGCTATCCAAAATTCATTCGCACCTGTTCTGTAAGATAAATTCTTTAAACAGTGGTAAAAGAGGATGTGGTGCTGATCCTTCAAGAGTCACTCCAAACTTATCTGTCCATAAAGCCTATAAAGAATTATTCTTAATACACAGTATTTCACAATACTTCAGCATATTATTCTAATTAAGTGAGGGTCATTTTATCAGTAAAATACATATTATTTTTCTTTGAAAGATTTCTATAAATGATTTAAATCATACTTGTTTCTACAATAATTATTTAAAAGTAATCATATATCGCCATCTGGTGGCCATTATTGGTACTAAGAATTGCAAGCTTGATTTATATGTTATGATAGTTTTAATTTTAAGCTGGCTCTTGAAAATGATAAAGCTATGAAACTTGCTGTGCTTCTTTCAAATGATGACTTCTACGTATATAAAAAATTATGAAGAGTTGGAATGAAGAATGTTAAAGATATAGTAAAATAACTATTGTATTTTTTTATGTTACTTTAATAAATCGGTATGGCCACACCATTTAAGGTATCCTAAACCCATTCACAATTTAACATCTTCAGTATATTGGCATCATGTTGAAAAAGTTTGGTGTGAACTACTTGTGTCTTCTTGGAGGAGTATGATTCATTTACAGGCTGAGTTTATCATAAATCCACAATAAAATTTCTGAGTTCTGTATCAATCTGTGTTGTTGTTTTTTTATTTTTATTTTTTTATTTTTCATAGGAAGATAACTGACCCTTTACTCTCCTTTTTAATAAATGTGCTTATAAACCAAGAACAAGCTATTTATAGCTGTATTTATAAGCTGCTTACTACTGACTATTAATATTGGGACAAGGCTTTATAAAGCATGAACTGACTATTTACTAATGAGTGCAGTTATTATAAAGTGTTACCAATGCATTTACTAATGTTAACAAATTAGACATTATTTTACAGTGTTATAAAATCCTTGAATGACTTATAAGCATTTGTGAAAGTTCTGCTTGCATTACAGCTTAGTCTTCATCTGTGAGCTGAACAGTTTTACTGTTACATCCATGAGATTATGTAAATTAAGATAAATGTCATGTCACAGGATGGAATAGGTCAGTATCAAATGAGATTTAAATTATTATTTGCAGCACAAATAAGTATTTTTAGAATTTTGTTTTTAATTCCTGAAACTGTCAGAAAAGGATAAGGCCTAAGAGATTTCTTAAGCTGTAATGAAAACAGCAATGTTAGCAAAAGCAACAAAAAATAACAATTTAAAATAATTTTTTTTTCTGGTGATTAAAGAGATGATTAAGTCTCTCTCTCTCTCTCTCTTTCTCTCTCTCATTGTGTCTGCCACTCAGCTCATGCCCATCCCCCAATCACAGACACACACACACACACACACACACTCAGTCAGCACACATACATTCCTCAAACAGAGGGACAGAGTGAGTTGAGATGTCTGACAGTTTTTTTAATTTTCTTTTAATCATACAGTGTTGTAAAGTCATGAAACTATGCATATGTCCTCAGAATGATTTGATCTCTGTATGATTTTTTTTTTTAAGTGTTTGGAAGCTGCAATTTAAAAATACAAGACAATTAATGATTCCCTTTTTACTGTCATTTCAAAAAATCACCACGACAAAACCGTTCAAGCTAACCAAAATCCGTTCGCAATTTAAGTTCCTCAATGTTTTTTCAACATGTAGACAAAGTTTGGTGAGTATAGTGAACATTTCCTGTGAGGAGTATGCATTAAATCAGAGCTCAATTTAAATATTCAAATCAAAATAGCCGACTTCCTGTTGGTCGTAGCTGATGACTGTGAATTAGAAAGTTGTCCGTCTTGAAAAGAACAATTTATGTACCAAGTTTGGTGTCTGTAGCTAAAACTAACCCCCCCACTTTTGACAAAAGGTGGCGCTATAGAGTGCCTCCTTCACGCCCTTTTAAAAGCTTTTGCCATTGTCTAGCTATCACTAATACTGATATGTGTTTTGAGTTTCATGTAAATCTGAGCTTGTTGTCTGCCTCAAACTCACCATAACAGAACATTCAAGTTTGACACGTTGCCATGGCAACACTATATCAGATATCAATATCCCCACAACAGATTTACATCGGCCGTGTTTTGTCATTATTCTGATGAAGTTTTAAGTAAATAGAGTAAAAATAAGATGCTGAATTCAAAGCATTTGGAAAATGACACACTTCCTGCTGCCAGTTGGTGGCGCTATAATGTTGACTCTTAATAGTCACATATATACGATCAGTATCATACAACGAACAAACCAATGAAGTTTGATCAAATTCAGGAAATGTATGTGGATGTTATTAGACATTTCCTGTTTCTCATTTCTCGCCATAATTTCAACGCCTCGCCACGGGCAAACCGTTCGAGATATCAAAAATCCCCTCGCAATTTTTCCATCCCCAATGTCTTGAGATCATGTTCACCGAGTTTGGTGGCGAATCAAGTAAAAGACCTATGACAAGTATATCAAATTCCAGAGCATGCTTTTTATAAACAGCCCTAAATAGCTGACTTCCTGTTGGGCGGAGCCTATGACATAGAGCGCGAAAGTTGTTCGGCTCAATGAGATCTATAAGTGTAGTGAGTTTCATATAAATACATGAAAGTGTGTGTGAGCTATGGTTCAAGATTTCTGACGGTGTTCCAGGGGGCGCTGTAGAGCCCCTGTGCCACGCCCAGGTCCCAGTCTCTGTGGCGTCCTGATGGCCGCAGATTCCAATGTGTGTGCCAATTTTCAAGAGTTTTTGAGCATGTAAGGCCTCCAAAAACCCCCGGAAGGTTTAATAAAAAATAAAAAAAATAATAATAAGAAGAAGAATATAGCTGCAAGCAGCGATGGCGGGCTCAAGCCACCAATGCCATCGCCACCCCGGTGGCATCAGGTAAACTGTGCCCAGCGGGCACATGCATTCACAATATCCCTCTGGCTGTGAGGTTTTAAGGGATACGGTAGTTAAAGGGTTAATCCGAATCATCTAGACTTTAAAATCACATTCACAGAACAATATATATATATAACTTTAGTAACACTCTACAATAAGATTCCATTTATAAACATTATGTTAACATGAACAATATTTATATAACAATCATTCAACATTGTTTTATTGTGATTTTTTTCCAAGCACATTTTACCAATTCAAACCATATAAATCTTAATAACTACCATTATTTTTTATTTAATCATTTATGAGTGCTATACAATAGTCCAGGAAAGCTGGAAGAGAAAAACAGGTCAAGAAGAACTGACAAAAAGAATTGGAAAATAATTAGGAATTAATATGAAGATTAATTTTTAGTCAATTCTGCAAGACAGACTTTTCAGGAAAGGAAGTGGAATAAAAATGAGCTCCTAAATCTTAATCCCGGATTCTGGAAGATATATTCCTCAAACCATCGAACAAGAGGAGGTGGTGCTGGTCCTTCACGAGTCACTCTAATCTGTTCATAAAGCCTATATATAAAGCCTTAATATATAGTATTTCACAATACTTCATGGTATTCTAATTAAATCATTTTTTGGAATCTTAGATCCCTCAGAGCCTGACACCGAGTAATTCTGGAGACTCCAGGAAAGTGGCAGTTCTGTAAAATGTTGGCGCTGGAGACTAAATGCTCCCTGATAGTTTCACACCTAATTCACTTAACACACACACAAACACACACACACACACACACACACACTACCCACAGTGACAGAGGGACAGAGTGACATCAGATGTATGATAGTTTTTTAATTTTCTATCATCCATATAGTGTTGTATAGTCATGAAACTATGCATATTTCCTCAGAATGACTGGTCTTCTATGTGTAATTTTTTTTAAGTGTTTAGAAGCTGCACTTAAAAAAAATAAAAGACATTTACTGGTTACTTTTTTACTGTTATTTCAAAAAATCACCACGACAAAACCATTCAAGCTATCCAAAATTCAATTTCGCATCTGTTTTGTAAGATAAATTCTTTAAACAGTGGTAAAAGAGGATGTGGTGCTGATCCTTCAAGAGTCACTCAAAACGTATCTGTCCATAAAGCTTATAAAGAATTATTCTTAATATACAGTTCACAATACTTCAGCTTGTTATTCTAATTAAGTGAGGGTCATTTTATCAGTAAAATACATAAAATACATATTATTTTTCTTTGAAAGATTTCTATAAATGATTTAAATCATACTTGTTTCTACAATAATAATTTAAAAAGTAATTCCTATACCTCCATCTGGTGGCCATTATTGGTACTAAGAATTGCAAGCTTCATTTATAAGTTATGATAGTTTTAATTTTATGCTGGCTCTTGAAAATGATAAAGCTATGAAACTTACTGTGCTTCCTTCAAATGATGACTTCTACGTATAAAAAAATTATGAAGAGTTGGAATGAAAAATTTAAAGACATAGTAAAATAACTATTGTATTTTTTTATGTTACTTTAATAAATCGCTATGGCCACACCATTTAAGCTATCCTAAACCCATTCGAAATTTCACATCTTCAGTATATTGGCTTCATGTTAAAAAAAGTTTGGTGTGAACTACTTGTGTCTTCTTGGAGGAGTATGAATTCATTTACAGGCTGATTTTATCATAAATCCACAATAGAATTTCTGAGTTCTGTATCAATCTGTGTTGTTGTTTGTTTATTTTTAATTTTTTTATTTTTCATAGGAAGATAACTGACCCTTTACTCTCCTTTTTAATAAATGTGCTTATAAACCAAGAACAAACTTTTTATAGCTGTATTTATAACTGCTTACTACTGACTATTAATATTGGGACAAGGCTTTATAAAGCATGAACTGAATATTTACTTTTTTGAGTTTGAAATTATTATTTGCAGCACAAATAAGGTTTTTAGAATTTTTAAAAATCCCTAAAACTGTCAGAAAAGGATAAGGCCCTTTAAGATTTCTTGTGAGTGGCTAAATGTATTTGTTTTTATAACTATAATGCATAAACTATGAAATTATACAAAATGTATAAAAAATGTACAACAGTTATTGTTTTCCAATGTTTTTTATTTATTTATTTAATTTTTTAATTTTATTTTATTTACATTTAAAAAATTGGCCTACTGCAATCATTCTAAACAGCTTGAATAAAACCTGTTAATATTTATTATAGACCACTGTAACTGTGTATTTAATCTAACAAACAAGATTTTATTATGAAAATAAAAGTATGTACACC